>NC_084986.1:3433505-3448505 GCF_963691925.1 Scomber scombrus | reverse complement strand
TGTGTGTCTGTCTATGTGTGTGTGTGTGTGTGTCACATAAGAAGCAGGATTTTCCATTCCAACCATCTTTTCCAGTCATCTGTATCAAATTATCTAAAGCTGAATGAGTTATTAGATCATCTAGACGACCCCCCCCACCCCCATCCCCGCCCCCCGAATCAATTAAAGTATAAAAATATCCCAGTTGTATTTCAGTCCATGAACACAGATGTTATCTCACCAGCTGAAACATCAGTGTGTGTTTAGGTTTGTCCTCCTCCAGCTGTTTCAGCTTTGATCTTTAGTGTCCTCAATGATTAGACATTAAAATGATGATTCTTACCTTCTTTCTTTCTCTCTAGTGATTTTAATAATCTAAATCATGTTATTAAAGGTGTTATATTTATAAATGGTCCATATTCAAAATGTATATTACTAAGGTTTGATACCATTAGAGGAGACAACACATAGACATCCAGCTCTGATTTAAGCTGTTTTGCTGATCTGCTCGATGCATTAACACTCATCATGTAAAGATTACATGAATCCAGTTTTGTCTTTTTTTCAGAATTTGCAGGATTTCTAGGATTGATAAAGTCTATATCCTCAGGCTTAAGGTCACAACTGGGACAGTTTAATGGTTTAATTGATTCAAGGGTCGTTTTAAATGATCTAATAGCTCATTCAGCTTTAGATCATCTGATACAGATGATTGGAAAAGATGGTTGTAATGGAAAATCCTTGTTAGCTTAGTGTTTTTTTTTAATAGGTTTATAAATGGATCAATTATAAATCTATACTCTAAACTTAAAAAACAATTTTCATCAAGCTGGAAACAGGGGAAATGGGTTTTAACCTGCACACTATAACAATCAATTCAGTTCAATGCCTTTATTGTCATTACACAGCAGTACAACAGAATTATATGTCCCCAGTGGCTGATATAACACATAACAAACAGCAACACACAATATACATAAAACTAATAATGAGACACAGAAAAGACACTATGGATACAATAAAGAGAGAATATAAAAATGCATGCACTTTTGCACTGGTTTGAAATGTTATATTAAAATGTGTAAATCCAATCAGAAAACACAGCACTGCTCCTTTAGGCCAGTTAGACTGATTACAGAAGACTGACAGCTTCAACCACCAACAGTCTCTGACATTAGTCTTTATGTTAAACTGCTGTTAACCCTTTACATACTGTCGGGGTCAAATTTGAGAGCAAACTACATTTTTTAAGTCTGAAATGTTATGACTTTTCCTACAGCGGCCTGAAATGTCCAAAAATGTAAATTAATTTTTATACATTTTTAAAGGTTATCATGTAGCCTACCATTCAAATGTTACATTCCTCACTTTTAATAAATTAACATAAACTAATCATACCTACAGCTGTTATATTAGATAACATAAGATCATAATATAGTGTCATTGTGAATGTATTTTCACTTTAATTAATAGTGTCAAATCTAGGCACTAATTCTAACATATAATATATAATATGAACAGTATGTAAGGGGTTAAGATGAGCACTAAAACTGTATATTCTGTAAATTCAGATTAAACACTGAGGTAAAGACTGAAGTTAAAGTTGCTTATTGTTCAGTAATTACTTAGAGGAGAGTTAGACAGAGGACTTAATCACCTCCAGACAACTGAAATATGGATTATAAATAAGTTTCCTCATTAGCGTAAACCTTTTTTTCCTCCTTCTGGGTTCAATCAGAGTCTTTGTTACTTTAATCTTCCTCCTAGAAGTCGTCGGTTTCATCAGCGCAGAGAAACAGAGCAGCACATTATGGCTTTAAACCACTTGAATGTGGTACTTAAAAAGCTCTTATTGTTATCAACAGAGCGCTCAACAACATGTTAACACTTCAGACTGGAGAGGAGACGCACTAATAATCTGCTGCTGGTTTAAACAGCTCAGACACACTGCAGGCTGCGGGGGTTATTTTACCAGCATGTACGGCCGGAAGTGGAATAATATGTTTTAAAAGTACAGTTACTAAGATATGAAATAAGCTTTAAAATACATTTAAAAAATACATTAAAATTGATTATGTGAACTATTTTTCTAGCTTTCTTTTAGGTGGAGATGAAGGAAAAGAAAGAAAGAAGCAGGATAAAAAGAAAAGAGGAAGAGGGTGAGGAAAAAGAACAGATGATATGAGAAGAGAGTGCAAAAAGAGAGGAGGGAAGGAAATTTGATATGTTTGAAAACTAATATTTCGAGGGGGAAGAAAGGGAAAAAAATGAGAGAGAGGGAAAAGAAGAAGACAGGGCCTGGCAAGATGACAGGAAGAAAAGAGGAGAGAAGAGAGATAGAAGAGGAGGAGGAGGAATAAGAAGGCTGTCAGCTCTCCAGATTGGTTTTTAACAAATAACTTTTCTCCTTGATGTGTCAGAGAGAGAGAAAAAGAGAGAGTGTGTGAAAGTTTCCCTCTAAGTAAATAAAAGGAAAGGAGAAAGAAAAGAGTGAGGGAGGGAAGAGATGAAAGTGCAGGAAGAAAGAAAGAGAGAGAGCGAGAGAGCGAGGGATCACTGACAGGAGGATAAAATCTGATGACTTTCTGCCTTTTAGAACCTCCGGCTGAGAAATGAAGGAAACTGACTCTTTCATTTTCACATCTTCCTCTTTTTCTTTTCCCCTTAAAATGACCCGTATGAAACGAGAGCACACACACACTTTCTGTTCCCGTTTCTCGACAAAGTTGACGTCCTTTTAAAGGAATAGTTCGACATTTTTGGGAAATATGCTGCAGAGAGTTAAATGCCACCGTCAATTAGCTTAGCTTAGCATAAAGAATGGAAACAAAGGGAAACAGCTAGCATGTCTCAGACCTAAGGGAACAAAAACAACTACAAACATGTTTAACATTATTTCTCTTTCTTTTTTTATCTGCACCCAAACACTAAAGTATAAATAACAGTTTGTGGTTTCAGGCTGAAGTATGTGCAGCTATGTGCAGCCGGGAGCAGTGACTTATTTTTAACATGAACACTAAATACTTATATAAGCTGCTATCAGCTGATTTACTGGACTAACTGTACCAGCTTTAATCATTACATCAATAATACTATTTTATTTTTACTTTAATGCCGTTAGCTATGAGAGGTTTCAGGGAACAATCAGTTAGTTTGAAGACAGTTGAGGTTTGTTCTTTTATTAGCTCGACTGTGTAAAATGTAAAGAGAACATAACATATAACAGGCTTATGATGATTTTCTGTTGTTTTTATAATGTTATGATGACATCAGCTTGTCTATGCATGCTCATTACAAGGCGTCCGTACATATTGTTGCCATGGTTTCTCCAAGTCTATCTATCTATCTATCTATCTATCTATCTATCTATCTATCTATCTATCTATCTATCTATCTATCTATCTATCTATCTATCTATCTATCTATCTATCTATCTATCCATCCATCCATCCATCCATCCACCTATCTATCTATCTATCTATCCATCTATCTATCTATCTATCTATCTATCTATCTATCTATCTATCTATCTATCTATCTATCTATCTATCTATCTATCTATCTATCTATCTATCTATCTATCTATCTATCTATCTATCTATCTATCTATCTATCTATCTATCTATCTATCTATCTATCTATCTATCCATGTATCCATCTAAGCCTCTTGAGCTAAAACAGCCAGACAGAGGCTGAACTGAGCGGCTGCATAAAGAGCCAGTAGAAGATAAATAAGGAGTTTTTAAACTATAAATCATGTAAATATATTCCAGTAGAGCTCCAGAATATAAATATAGATCTATAAATGTATGTTATTGTCAACATGAGTGACTTCTGGCTGCCACCTAGCTTTCAGTACTCACTGTGTGTGTCTGTGTCTGCTCTGTGTCTGACAGGCCGGCCTCGGTGGAGAGGAAACCTCCAGAGCTCAGCACTCTCAACGACGGTTACCAGATCCGCATCTGATCGCCTCCTTCACCTCACAGTCCTCCCAGAATCCGTCCTCGGACCTCTCAGCTTACCCTGAAACAAAGAGTCTACCAACCACCAGCGTTACTGGAGGAGGAGTCGCTGCAGCTGCCGCCAGCCGTTTGTTCTCCGAGCTTCACGCTGGACACCGTTTACCCGTTCAGTAGCAACGAATCCTCGACAAACCACCTCAACTCCAACTGATACCGCACAGTCATGTAGCTGAAGCACATTTCCTCTGAAGACGGACGAGCGCACAAGTAGAAGTGATGTTCATTTCTACGTTTCCAACATTTAAACCAACTAGTAGCGAGAAACATCCGACAGCTGAGAGCAAACCGAGTACATCCTGTCGAGAAGGGCTTGAACAGGAAGTAAGAACTGAGAGGAAAAGGTCGACATTGGTTAAAACAAGTAGTTGAATCTAATCATCAGTGGTTTAAAAAGGACAAGTCGCCACTATTTTAACTTCTCTGAGCAAAACTTAACAAAAACAGATGAATTCAGGCATGTTTTTGTATAAATTATTATCATAACGCCACTTTTATAGCACAATTTTAGGAGTCAGAATTAAAGCAGTCAGTATTTTTTACAGCGGGCAGTGATTAGACTTTATCATTTAGCTTTCAGTCCTCCAATATGTTCAAACAGGCGATTAATGAAGAATCACAGGTGAAGTTTCTGCTTTAAAAAAAGACTTCAACACTCTTGACTCTACTGATCAGAGAGGACGAGTTCAATGTAAGGAGAGGACGTTCGATAAGGTATGCAGGGGAGACGCAGGGTCGATAGAGAGGAGGAGGAGGAGGAGGAGAGAAAGAGAGAGAGAGAGGTTTCACTGCAGGAGATCAGAGAACGGTCATTAGAGCACTGCGGCAAACCTCCCGTCTCCTCTTTCTCTTTCTCCTCCTCGCTGCTCCTTTCTTTTTGCCCTCTGTTGACACTGAACTCATCACCAGAGCTCAGTTTGAACATCAGAACAAAAACTCAACGAGCAAAGAATCTCAGTAATTTGGCAGATCATTTAAACTTTACACAACTATTTATTAAACACATTTATTCCTTTTTTATTTATTGTGTAAATTGCCAGAAAGCGTCCCTCTGTTTTAGGATCTTAATGTTAATGGTCAGTGATTCATAAACCTAAAATCTGAGGAGTCACCAGCTGATTAAAGACATTTGACATTTTTCTCACTGAATATATAAAACATGTTCAGGCCTGTGAGAGTCAGATGAGAAGTAGACACAGATTTATTTTAAGGAGTAGCAAGCCAAAAAAAGTTTGGGACTTACTGATAAAGACCAGAATTACACAAGAAAAACATCATCCTTCAATTCCTTATCAAAAATAATTGGAGTAAAGTCAGAAAAGAACAAATTCTCTCAGCTTTAATCAACCGGTGACGCTTCAGAGACACTAAACAGTAACTGGAGGAAAAAGATAAAGAGACATCACAGTTATCAGGAAGCTAGTTGGAGGTTCGTCTCTGTCGACTGAGCTCAGCTGCAGCCGTCTGTGTGTTCGCTCAGTAAACCGACACGCAGTCAGCCGGCCAGCTGCTGCACCAACATCTGGACAATAAAATGATTGGACTCCACGAGCGACTCGTCCAAGTTCAGCTTCGGCCAGTTTGACCACAGAGCAACAAAAGCCTCATTCAAGACTGTTCATGTGACGCGCTGTCAGAGGATGTTGTGTCAGGAGCCTTCGAGGGCGAGCGGAGAACTGATCGCTCATAAAAAAATGACAAAAATCATTTTATTATGTTGAGATTTATCAAGTTTTAAACCCAGAGGAGGAAGCTCGAACAGTCTGAAGTCACGAGGATGAAAATCTGAAACATCCGAGAAAATTCAAAAGTAGTTTTTCCGTCATAAATCATATTTGAAGTTGAGTGCTCGGAGCAGCTTCAGTAACAAGTGGCCTAAGAGAGTGTGTTCAGTACTTTATGCACTGCTACACACCTGCACGCGTGACACACGTATCATAAAGGATTAATCCAAACATCACATCGAGTCTAAATATCTGCATCTGACTCTGATTGTGTGTTTGTTTGGATTCTCCTGCCGAGGCCTTCGATGAATCGCAGATCAGAAGCTTGAAATCTTTCATCAGAATGACACGAAGAGTATCACATATCAAAGCCACTGATAGTTAAACACAGATATTATATATATGCATGTTCATCTACACATATCTACATGTTTATCACCTCCATGAGCTGAAGCCTTCAGACTGAGAACTATACAAGTCAGTTCTCCTTTAAGAGGAGTGATGTTGTGTTTTTAAGTCATCCTATGCTGGATAGATCGACTCCTATTAGAGGTTACAGTCTATGTTTTAAACCTCATTCTCTCAAAGTTTGACTAATTAAAACCACTGATACAAACTGAATCAATGATGCAACCGTCTGCTTTTAGGATACTTTAAAACATGTTAATTAACTTCTATAGTTTTCATCTGGAGGATTAATTTAAAGAATAAATAATCCACGAATGAAGATCTTTGTTTATTTAAGCTGCATCAGGCAACTTTTCTGATTTCCGACAATAAGAGATGACCAATAAACTCCTGTATCAGTGATCGTGTCCATACTTGAACTTTAGGGACCTACATAAACAATGGACACTGTCTCAAAGATACTCTGTGAAATTTTTGACCACTATAAACGTAGAGCGATGTTTTTAAGAGCGGACCACTATTTTGATTGTAAGTATTACATCACCTTTGCACCAGTTTATTGGTGACAGTAATGTACAGAGAATGTCAGTAATGCATCAACAGAAGCAGGAATATAGAAGACGTGATTTAGGAGAGGAACAGTGAATGTAACATAACCTTAGAAAATTTCACAGTGTACCTTTAATATTTCAATTTTGCCTGTTGAAGCTTAAAGTTTGAATCAAATGGAGCAAAGATCTGATTCTGTTTCCGTCAAATCAGCTGGAGGATTTTTTTTTTAAAGTCTTGATTGTTTTATCATCTTTTTTGGTTGAATGTTTTTATGTCTGAAGACTACGAACATGTCACTCCTAGCTTTTTGTTTCAACATTAAGCTATGCACTAAAAAAAAGACAAAAAAAAAACAGCGATCCCAGTCTTCCACGATGGAGGAGCAAAGTGTTCACGGCTCGATCTACACAAAAAACGAATCTACATCTTTAACCACGAAGCAAAAAAACCCAAAAATCTTACAGTCGTTTAAGTTTTTAAAAATGGCCGACGCCTCTTCTTCTTTAACCCCCCCCCATGTGTCAGTGTAGATCAAGCCTGAGCCATTATCACTGATTCACGGTGCTGCGAGGAACAAGTCTGCATATTTATCACGTGTATTTCTGATGTCCGACAGTCGCGTCTCCGACCGGCTCCACGCGTTTAACGACGGTCGATGAAGGACGTGTGACGGCTCGATGTTCGTTAGCATACAGAAGAAGCACAAAGCCGCTTTGCTTTTCAAGTATTAAAAAAAGAAAACTCACATTACGACCAAACTGAAGAACAGAATGAAGCAGCAACATATCGTGGAGTACGTTGTTTTTCATGAACGATAAACACTTATTTTTTTTTTTTTTTTTTGGGAACGTACAAACGGAGAGTCGACAAGTTTCAAGGGCCTAAAGTTCGCAGATTCTTTTGGATTAAAGACGAACTTTAAATCTGCAGTTCTACAGTGATTAAAAAAACTACCTGACTGCTCAGCCGGGACTCAGATGATGAAACTACGACGTTGAAACAAACACGACGACCCAAAACCGGAAAAAAAAAAACTCAATGTAGCAACGAAAAATCTGCTGAGTCAGAAACTTTTGTGCTTGACAATTTATCCTGATTGAATGTTTGCTTTTTTCTTTTTTGTTGTTTTTTGTTTTTTATACTTTTTTTGTCTTTGGAGTTTTTTGAATTTGTTCTCAATCTGTGTTATTAAGACATTTGGGTTTAATTCATTGATTGTATATTATGATTTTGAATGAGAAGCATTTCGTACCTGTAGCAGGTCGCAGCTGTTCTCTTGAAAAGAAGAAGAAAAAAAAAAAAGGCCTTTGATTCGTTTCCAAAGTGCCGATATCACATTTCTCCTCTTGATCTTTACTGTAACACATGCTGCAGTCTGCTCTCAATCAGTCAGTAATAATAAGGAAACATTTAACATCCCCGACACACATTTGACGAGATAAAGATCTTAAATGTCTGCTTTACTGTCAACGATATCATTTTATGACATTTAAGCGTGACATAAAATGTTGTTACCCTGTAAAAACTTTTACACGCTAGCTGATTTTAAACCAAACAAGTCAAACTAATCAGTTACATCCAGAAGTGCCCTGCTGCTTTAAACCAAAATATAAAATGTGTCTGGCTAAAAAAGAAGTTTTACAGTTTGTGTTTAAGCAGCTGTTTAACAAAACCAAACCAAATTCAGAGCAACATATTAAGACAGTATATTAAGATTATAAGATATTTGGTGGACATGCAAAGAAGCTCCCAGTGCCTCCGCAGTGTGAGTGTAATCCAGATGTGTCCAAACTCTTCCATAAAGGACCATAATGTGGCTGCAGCAGCACAACAGGCTCGTCTCATTTAACCCTTACATGCTGTTCATTTTAACATTTAAGAGCTGTAAAAACACCACATACACATTTCTGCTAGGTGGATTTTTCCTAATGTGATCCACAGTGAGCAGAAATGGAAATAAAATGCATCTTTTTTTTAAATTTTTGTGCAGCTGATGCACATTTGTTTGTATTCAAACATGTTATTGTGTTCGTCATATTCTATAAAATGTTCAACTGGACCATAAAATAGTGATAGTGAATAATTTTCAAATGTCATAAACAAACAGAATAAACTCTCTGGCAGCTTTATTAGGATTAATCAAACATTTATTAATGACTGACGGGGAGTTTATGAATGTGAATAGGTGAAGAGACTAATTAGGAGTCAGAATATGAACAGTATGTAAAGGGTTAATCAGCTGATCTCAGTCTTCAGACAGCTGATTGGTTGGAATAGAAACCAGCAGCCTTTTATGGGAGAGTTTGGACATGTTTGGTGTAAATCTTTATGTGTGTTTGGAGAAGTTGCTCGTGTGCATCGTGCAAAAAAAAAAAAGAAGCTGATTCTTTCCCCACATCTGTATTTGACTTCCACTTAAAGGTGTCATTCACGCTCACAACAACAAAAATCCTCTTCTTGTTTTTTCTTGTTTCTAAAAATGTTCCTGAAAGTTTGACAAGAAGTTTTTGTGTTTCCTTTTTTTTTTTTTTAGCTTCACATTTTTTTGTTTCAAAGTTTAAAAAGCAGACGGAGACGCAGCAACAACAAAGAGTCTGACGTCGCCTCCGAGGAGCAAACATTGAGTGTTGTGTGTTTGTGGCGCTCTGCGGGAATCGAACCCTCGACCGCTGTTACAGTATTCAGCCAGCAGGCGTCTGTGTGGACTGACAGCAGATCAGACTGAGTGATTTTTAACATCACAGAGCCCCGAAGAGCTCACACACACACACACACACACACACACACACACACTATCACAATGGTTATTATTATTACTGTTTCTGAATGAGCGCTGTGTGGTTTTGTATTCCTGTGGAAATCTATGATAGGAGACGTGACCCTGAGCAGTTATCATTATAATTATTATTATTATTATTATTATTATTATTATTAGACTCTCCTACTGTTACGGTATCAGTGGTCTCACAGCAGCTGTTTTTATCAACTGTAGCAGCATGTTTTCTTTTAATAAATGATCTATGTTTTTAACCCTGTGTGTGTTCTTATGTTATTCACACAGAAAGAGAAGAGAAGGATGTTTGGTTCTCATTTAAATCCAACAAATCTATCATCTACTTTTTATTGTCCTATATTTATCAGATGGATGCATAGTTTATTTTTGCTTAGTATGAGCTTTTGTACAGTTGATTTAAAGTAGTTAGTTGTATATTAGAACCAATAAATCAACCTGTTTAATATTATAAGAGGATTTTAGCTCATCACACATACTGAGCTGCAATAATCAGGAAATTAACCGCCAATTATTTTACAATCAAATAATAGTTTTGAGTCACTTTGAAAGAAAATATCCGGCTTATTAAGAGTGAATATTTTCTGATTTCTATGATAGTAAAATAAACATCTGTTGGATTGTAAACTGTTGATTGAGATAAAACACATTTGAAGACGTCATTTTTCACCATTTTCTGACATTTTATAGACCAAACAATTAATTGATTAATCGAGAAAATGTGTATAGTTGCAGCCCTACACACATTAAATATACCCAACATACAGACTGTATTACCTAAATAACAATTATTATTATATTATTATAAGTGACAATGAATTTCAAGATATGTTTGAGTTCACTTAGTTTGTCAACCAGTTGTAAAAAAAAAAAAAAATTGTCACTTGGTACATAAATGTGTTAAAATTCTTTAAACAACAAATTTAAGTGAATATTTTTGTCTGTAAATTTATCATCATCAGATTTTTTTGATCAAATATTGATATCGGCCTCAACAGTCCAGCATCAGTCAGACTCTGTTGTTTATGAAGCACATCAGATACAATAAATCTGTTTATGGCAACAGTTTTTGTTTAATGTGACCATAAATACTTTTACATCATTACTTTGTATTCATAACTTTAACATTTTAATTAAGCTTCTTTAATGCTCATTTTATTTCTTATTATTTACTCTTTACAGTGTAAAACATGGAGGAAACATCTGTATCCACACAAATTAATATGGGTTAAAAATATAATTAAATATGATTTGTATTATATCGTAGTAAATAGTAAAGTAAAGGTGAAATATGATGTAATAACTGATAGGAATGATGCTCAACAACGTTTGTCTTATTTGAGTATTTGACGGCTGAGTATTTCATTTCTATTCATTTTATATCAAACACAATTAAAGCCGAGCGTTAGGAAATCCCTCGTCTGTCAGCAGCAAACAGCTCAACATGATGCAGCGTTCACACTGCAGATAGGAGGAGGAAGAGGAGGAAGAGGAAGAGGAAGAGGAGGGGAATTGAGGTGAAAGTGAAACCATCCCAGACAGAAGCTTGTGACTCTTTGTGACGATCAGATAACTGTTTATATTCTCTAAACACGTTTCCTACAAGCACTCAGCTCTGTGACAGCAGACGACTGAAGCTGCACTGATCAGAGCCGTGGTGTGAATGTGAATACAGGTGTGTGTGTGTGTGTGTGTGTGTGTGTGTGTGTGTGTGTGTGTGTGTGTGTGTGTGTGTGTGTGTGTGTGTGAGAGAGAGAGAAGATGAGATAAATAGTGCTGAAAACGAGCAAACTGCACTGCAAGAAGAAACTGCAGCAAAAACTACAATTTAAATAATGCTATTCCTCTTTAAATGACACACACACACACACACACACACACAGAAACACACACACACACACACACACACACAACTGGTTTCTGATAAAATAATCTGCTTACGTACCACTGCAGATGTGACTGTGTGTGTATGTGTGTGTGTGTGTGTGTGTGTGTGTGTGTGTGTGTGTGCGTGCGTGCGTGCGTGCGTGTGTGTGTGTGTGTTAGAGCAGCACATGGAGGCAGCAGCAGATTTATAGAAATAATCCTTCATTTCTCATCTGTGCTGCAGCTTAGAGACTAGAAAGCAGAGGAGGCTCACCTTGATCAGTCTGTGTGTGTGTCAGCAGTTTATAATGATGTAACAGTGTGTATCTGTGTGTGTGTGTGTGTGTGTGTGTGTGTGTGTGTGTGTGTGTGTGTGTGTGTGTGTGTGTGTGTGTGTGTGTGTAAGAATCAAACAACAAAGCTTTTCACAATATAACAGGAAAGAATGAGGTAATTCGTAGTCGACTGCTTGGTTTAAAGTTCCTTCAGCTGTGTTTCAAATCAAAAACCTCACTGGCCACCGTAGTTTTACATCACTCTGTGTCCTCTTTCACAACTACTGCTCACATTCCTGACAGCTATTCAACAAAAACAGGCATGAACACACGATCAACAAACAGTTTTGAGCCACTAAAGCCAGAAAAGAAAACGTTAATTATTCAGATTTCGATCATTTGGTCTGTAAACTAGAGCACAAACATGATGTCACTCTTAATACTCAAGAGCCCAAGATGACCAACAGTCAAAAAAAATCGAAGATATTCAGTTTACCGTCATGTAACACAAGAAAAGCTGTAAATCAACACCTCGGAAACACTGGAACCATCAGTTCTCTTCTTTTAAAATGACAATAAATGACAATAAATAAGCGAGTATTAAAATCAAAACAGCTGTCAGATAATCTGTTGTCCAGCTGACTGTTAAATCACTGCAGCTGTGATCTCTCTCTGGGTTTTGTGGTTTCCTACAAACTGAGACTCAAACACCACATATACACATCTAACAGCATACTTTAGTTTACGCAGAAACAATAAGGCACAAAAACCAAAACGTATTAAAGTAGCAAAAAAAAAAGAAAAAGAAAAGATTGAAGAAGACAGTTTGATTTGAGAGATGAGGAAGAAACCTTCAGTATGATCCAAACGCTGCAGCCTTGTTTTAGTGAGCCTTAAATATGAAATGAACATGTTGAGGAGTCATTTTTCCTTCTTAGATTGATAATTGAATCATGTTTAGAGTCCTGAGCAGGTGTAGCACCAGTCAAAAGTTTGGACACATCTTCCCATTGCCTTGAATAAGAAAGTGTGTCCAGAAAAAAGAGCCAAAGATAAAAAAGAAATGTCTGTTTTCTTTCTTATTTCCTACCAAATGATCTCATAAACTCTAAGATTAATGTTGTGGTTCTTGACACCCAAGCTGGAAATAAAGCCATAAAGACACTTAATCTTTACCGAGTTAAAGTCCTGATATAAAATCTGTCTGTCTGCGTGTTTCTGAACAGTCTTCATTTCACTAAACTAACAGCCTATTTCAACATTAAGACACATAACTGGTCAGGTTTTAGTCTATCCAGCTCTTCTGCTCCATCACTGGTTAACTCACAGCTCAATGGCGCCATCTAGTGTTCACAAACTAAATGACCTCTGAGGTTTCTGCTCCTCTGAGTCTGCAGAGATGAAGCTACAGGAACACACTTCAGATATCAGCTGTTATCAGAGATATCTCAATTAAAGAAAGACACTATCAACAACAACTAATAAACAGTGGATTTAACAAACCACACAGGGCTGCAGTTAAACGTTATGTGCTTTATCTTCTCTCTTAAATCATAAAACAATGATCACTAGAGCACAAAGTGACATCACGTGTTTTGTCCATCTTAAGACACAAAACCTAAAAATATTATAACGTTTTAATGTAAGAAGAAGAAAAGCAGCAAATTCTCCCATTTAAGAACCTGGAATCATCATTATCATGTTTTTTTGTTGTATTACTGCTTGAAAAAAATAACTTAAATGATTCAATTCAATCTAAATATTTGCAGAAATGTGTTAATTCCACTTTGGCTGAGTTACTATGATTTGATTATTATGTGTTTAGTAATTAACATAAACTCTTTCCCTATTAAAATGATCTATTATACAGCTCCAGTTCTCCCAATTGAGTATTTTCTTCACAGTCAGGAAAACTGCTGCATCAGCAGAAATGAAGTGAGTTAAAATGAGTTAATCAACTTCTTTAATCTCTTTTGTCTTCATCACTACGCTGGCTGCAGCAGACTGAGCAGTAGTAGCTTGTTGTTATTCGCTCGTTGTCACGACCTCTGTGAGCTGCTGTGAGTGTGTGTGTGTGTGTGTGAGTGTGTGTGTGTCTGTGTGTGTGTGTGTGTGTGTGTGTGTGTGAGTGTGTGTGAGCCGAGCGTCCTGCTGCAGTGCAGAGAGACGCGCTGAATACCAAGAGCTCTGAATCCTGGAGAACAGCGTGTTTGTGAAGAGAGCCGAGCCGTGAACGCTGCAGCCATCTGTCACCATCACACACACACACACACACACACACACACACACACACACACACACACACACACACACACACACACACACACACACACACACACACACACAAACAAAACACTTCTCACACACACACACACACACACACACACACACACACACACACACACACACACACACACACACACACACACACACACACACACACACACACACACACACACACACACACACACACACACACACACACACACACACACACACACACACACACACACACACACACACACAGAAGGAGGCTGCGGATGCAATGAGGAACAAAAGATGGGAAACAGAAATAGAAAAGTTGTAGAGAAATGTTTAACTCCTATCTAAAACATTAAGGGTTGCAACTCACATTATTTTAATTATCAATGAATCTGCTGATTAGTGTCTCGATTCATCGTTTAGTCAATAAAATATCAGATTATAGTGAAGAGGGTTTGTTCTCAGATGTTTTATCCTAAACTCTAAAAGTTTTTTAATTGAGTCATTTAAACAAAAAAACACAGAAAAGCAACAAATCTTCACTTTTTAAAAACTGAAAAAGCAAAATTTTAACTTAAAGAATAATTTAAATTATTATTCAAGTATCAAAATAGTTTATTAATCGACTACTAGGTCTAAAGAAAAAGACCTACAGTATATGTCCCATTAGAAAAGGACAGAAGGTTAAATATTCTCCATTAATTAATACACAGAACAATCAGCAGCCTCCACTGATCTAGTTTCATCCTGTCAATAAAAACAAACTAATAAATAAAACAGGAGAAAATCAGCCGACTCAAAGCAAAGCTGTAAAATAAGTTAAAATACACGGAAGACAGAGCTGAGTACAGTAGAGGAAACACATTAAACCAAAACCAGAACTTTATCTCCATCTTCCATCAAACTGCTCGTCTAGATTTAATCAGAAATGTTCAGAAAACAAAATGAAACCACAAAAAAACTGTAAAAACACAAAGTTCTTTATTTACAAAGTGTAAACTGACAAACACTCAAAACTTCCCAAAAAGGCTTAAAAATATATATCCAGGCCTTGTTGTTATTTACTGAATATGTACAAATCATAACAGGCGGTGAATGAGATGAACACGTTTTAATTCACTATT
>NC_084986.1:3406005-3428505 GCF_963691925.1 Scomber scombrus | reverse complement strand
GAGACCCGGGGAGAGTGAAGGAAGACAACACACACACGCACACACACACACACACACACACACACACACACACACACACACACACACACACACACACACACACACACACACAGACACACACACACACACACACACACACACACACACACACACACACACACACACACACACACACAGACACACACACACACACACACACACACACACACACACACACACAGTACCTAGTTGGGTGAGAGCGGGTCTAATCTGGTGTTCGTAGTGATCCTTTTGGACTTCTTGAAGACAAAGAATCTGAAACAACAGAATATTTAATCTGTGTTATAACATCAAAGGTAAACAGAAGGTACAGATTATATAATATCATCTGGAATGACAGATTAGTAAATGAACATAAAGTCCAGATACTTTTGGGTCATATCTCTTGTATCCTCTCTTTCTCTCACATCAGCGTTGTAATGCTGGATCTCAGCCAGCAGGTTGGGCAGCCGGTGGTCCCAGGACAGCACCCCAGGGTGACAGTGCCGGTACAGGTAGGAATTGTCCTGCAGCAGGTCCTGAGACAGGATGTTATAGGACAGCACTGAGAAATCAAAGCCTGCGCTGCCCCCCGGTGGCAGAGGGTACGCACTGCAGGCAGGAGAGTTCTCCCAGTGTCTCTGAAGAGCTGAGGAGAGAGAGAGAAAAGGGAGAGAGAGAGTGTAAGTAGAGGAAGAGGAGGATGAGTTTAAAGCTGCAGTATGGACTTTTGTCTCCCCCTTCTGGCAGTGAGAGTCATTACAAAAACACTGACAACATGCTCACTTCACATCGCTGCTGTATAACTGTGGATAGATTATTTTTGAACATCACAAAACCTCCATTAAATGATTTGTTTCACTATCAACATTTGATCCATTCAGTCCGATAACATTTGAAAAGTCTAGCAGAGCAAATTATTATTATTACAATTAAATGATCTTACGCCCTTTAAAGCCAGAATGTAACTTTTTATGTGGCTGCAGTCAGTGAACGAGACAAGTGATGGAAACCACTTTTTAAAAGTTTTTGTAAGTTGATTTATTTTCAAAGTGAAACTAAAATGAGCTGAAGTCAGTTTCAGCCTGTGAGATAAAATCTAACTCTGTGTTTTCTGTTCGGTCGACGAGCTTAAACACAGTAAATTAAAGAGTCTGACCTTTCATAGGAACAGGAACTTGCTGCTGTCTGACAGGCGGGCAGGTTCCAGGTGGAGGAGGATGCCTGTTGCCCCCCGCTACCTGCCAGTGGTTTGAGGAGGGGGCTCTGCTGGGGGGGGGCCCTCTGTCCCAGCGGCTGGGTTTGTGCGTGGACTCTGCACGTGGCTCGGGTTTGGACCAGGAGCTGTGAGTCCTGGTTGCTGCAGGCTGTGAGTCTTTATGCCCCCCCCCCTGCTGCTGCTGCGTGCTTCTCCCTCGATGTGGAGTCTCATCTCGAGCTGCTCCGTCTTTTCTCTGCGTGTTACGGTTCCCGTCTCTGTCTTTGCTCCCAGTTTTAGTCCTTTCTTTATCCCTGCTGCTCTCCCTGCTGCTGCCGTTTCCTGCTCCGTGTTTCCCTCCGTCTCCACCTCCATCTTTGTGGCGGTGGTTTGGTCTAAAGCTGTCCGCGTTGGGGTCCAGGTGGCGGTGCTCCTTCTTTGAGCCTCCATCTTTTCCTCCTGCTTTGTGTCCTTCCCTTTCTCCAGCGCTTCCCTTTTCCTCTACGCTCTTCCTCCGTTTCTGAGGCGGCTCTTTGTCGTGCCGCTCCATCAGGGGGCCGGCGGAGGTGTTGAATGAACGGCGGGCGGTGCGACCACTGAACACCTGACTGGTTGTTGCTGCTGCTGCTGGGTGGGAGCGATGAAGTCGAGGAGGCCAGGGAGGAAATCCCCGCACCGTCCACCATGGAGGAGGAGCGGGGAACAAATGGAGGCGGGAGGGGGAGACGGAGGAGGCACTGCTGCTCCTGAAGCCGGCCCTGCAGAGAGCAGGACGGCCGCCGCGAAGGAAGGAGGAGCCGAAGGAGCTCAGCTGGCGAAGGGACATGGAGCGACTGCAGGGAGGAGGAGAGAAGAGCAATACTTATTCCATCACTCTTTGTATACAGCTCAGAAACTGTTTCACCTGTATAAAGAAACTGAATGTTGTTTCTACATGAATCTAGTTTTCACCCATTTGCATGTAAGTAACAGCGATGTGTAAACAGTAAATGGACTGTACTCTTTTCTAGTCTTTTGACCACTCAAAGCACTTTTACACATGTCATATTCACCCACACACACATTCACACACTGATGGAGCAGCTATCGGGAGCAATTTGGGGTTAAGTATTTTGTCCAGGAACGAGCTGGGAAAAAAACCGCAGATCTTCCGATTAGTGGACGACCCAATCTACCTATCAGCCTTGTCCAGCTTGTTGTTCTTGTGCATCCTTCTGAGGATTGTTGTGTGTAAAAACACTGGGCCTCATTCACTTATATTTATTTATGTATTTAGTTAGTTTATTTGTTGTTAGGGACAATGTTAATTAACATAGTACAACTTCAGCTTGTTACAAAGGAGCTGCAGTAACTGATAGAGATTAAAGCTATTTCTGGTTCCCATCTCCTGTCTCTAGTTAGACTTTTAAAAGACAGATAACAACATTACATACAGAACTAATAATGATGGAAAGGAAATATATTATACAAATACAGATAAGTTGACATGTATGCATGCATTAAAGATATGCTGTAGATATAACAGCATAGTAATAACCTCTTAATGTTGCTCTCAGACTGCACCACAATGATGCATTTGACTTGCTGTTGAGTTTTGATAGGAGGAGCCTGAGTGCATCTGTTCCCATTGATTTCAACACCAATAGGAGTTTATAACTGAGAGGTTAGCCATCCAGCTCATTTCTAATGTCCATTAGTAACAAAGCACTTCAGACTATTATCAATCTTAATACATTCGTGAAACCATATTTGAAGTTATGACTGGGCCTGTGGTGATCGTGGCCCTAGCTGAGCTGCTTTTAATGTCTAGTTCAAGTTCAATTTATGACTTTTATTTTGGAAACTTCAACCAGACTTGTGTTATTTATGAGGTAATGTCATTATAAAAAAAATAGAGCACAAATGCTGGTGTGTTTTTATAAGATAATTCAGCCAGTGTTGTTGTGTTTACTTTGTTGACCGGTAACATAATTCCTCTTTTTATATATATTTATAATCCTGACTTGTTAACTAACATTAGCTCTACTCACTTCTCTCCGGCGGTGAAGGACACATCGTTTATATTCCAGTTTTGCATAAAACAGACAAACAATAATCTATAAACACGATTTAAGGTTTAATGTCGGTGAAACTCAAACAAACAGCAGCTCCATGTGTCCCCAACAAAACGCGTAACAGCTGATGTAACAGAAAGAGACGAGGAGGACTTGTGCTGCCTTTAAGGATCTAAGATAAGATTGTATTTCTCATAAATGTCGAGAAAAAATGTGACTCAACTGCGATAGGGAGTATATT
Organism: Scomber scombrus; assembly: GCF_963691925.1. Lineage (NCBI taxonomy): Eukaryota > Metazoa > Chordata > Actinopteri > Scombriformes > Scombridae > Scomber > Scomber scombrus. The sequence goes on along the minus strand of NC_084986.1, from coordinate 3,424,994 downwards.
AGTGAGATGAGTGTCTTCTTTAAAACATATATGCATAAAATATGTCCCTACATATTGTTTTTTTTTCGTATTATCTCGCTCAACAAATGTTTCCTTTCATGAATGCACCGTTACGTTTTTTCTAGCATATTGTCTTTATTCAAGCGAGGAATTATCTATTTTCCGAATGTACGCGAATGCAGCACTGGAACTCTCTGCACGCGCTGGAACTTGTAGTCTTTGTCGCGTTGCCTAGCAGCGACTGACAGAGCGAACGGACTACAAACGTCACGGTGCGGCAGAAACAGCGGTCCGACTGGAAACGATACTAGCTCACCGGTTCATCGTTTTTTTCTTCATCGAGCGCATCTTAAAATGTCACGATTTCTTACACATTAATTATCCGCCGTTAGGATTTAATCAACACAAATTTGAAGCAGGTGTAAATCTACCATTGTAGCGTTTTTCTTCCTTTTTTCATCGCCTTGAAATTAAAAAGGTTTGCACAAATGAAAAAAAGGTCATCGTACTTACGTAAAAGCGAGCCGCGTCTTGAGAGAACTGCAGGTTTAAAAAATATAAGAGGTCAGCTTCTAATGTGCCACATTTATTCCATGTCGGTAGAGTCCAAAGTTAACCGGCTGCAAACAAATTAATGATTCGCTATGCTGTTAAAAAAGTACAGCTGATCTGAGAGCAGCATGAACACATCCTCCCTCTCCGCAGTGTGTGGGTCCCTCTCTCTCTCTCTCCCCCTCTCTCTCGCTCTAGCTCTCTCCTCAGTTTATTGTGCTTTACATGACAGCAGGAGCATAAAGCAGTGGTGGATTACGGTAATGTGGGACAACGTGTTCTATTCAGTTATTCTAAAGATATAACTAGTATAATGCAAACTGTGTAAATTATATTGTTTTACATTACACATGTGAACATACAGGCTACTTTTTTTTTTTTCAACAATCTGATGCAGAAAGCAAAACAACATGTAGGCTGAAAAAATTAAATGACCAAAAATGGGTACGCACATTTCAGAAAGTTTTGGCAGATAAAGCGTTACCCTAATCCACCATAACTATATTTTTTAACGTTAAATTGTATGCTACACTTTGAATAATAGTTTGTCTTATATAAAAATTGCAAATATTTTGTAAAATATTTTTAAAAATGACATCTACTCCTTCTCCCTCATTTTAAATCCAGACATCTAGAAAGCAGATGTCTCCTCCTTCACTGTGAAGTTCATTCTCAGTGTTTGTGCACTGCAGGCTTCAAGTTTCTACAACACACTTGTGTACTGATCGGGTTTTGACTCCAAACTATGTCACAAATGTTGCTCGTAGCCCGTTAAAATGTTATTTTCAGTGAGGTCAGAGAAACAACTCTGTACACACTTCATTCTGCACAGAGAAGCTCAAACATCCAACTGTAGGAACAAGAAGAATTTACATATTTTTGAGTGTAGGGGGGCTTTAAGTACATTTTTGAAGTAGGGTAGATTAGGGTAATGTGGGACACGTGTTCACCATATTTACATTTGAATCCAATACATTATATCAACATCTTATATCATTATGAAATCCCTGAGATGTTTCCTTGTTAAATCAGAAGACAATTTTTAGATATTGTACTCAAAAGGGAAATGGCACTTATATTAATATTCCTCGTGCCAAATCATTTCAGAATTAGTAGATTTAGTAATGTGGGACACTAGTTTTTAAGCTTAGAAATAATTTGAGTTATACAAAGCAGCTTTATCTGTCAAAACGTTATGAAATGTGCGTACCCATAGTTTTAGGTTAAGAAACTAGTAGCCTGTATGTTAACGTGTAATTTTAAACAATATAATTTACACAGTACGCATGTACTAGTTAGCTTTAAAATAATGGTATAGAAAAAGAGATGAATGCACTGGAGCTTAGTTGTCCCACATTACTCAATGTCCCATTTTACCCTAATCCACCCTATATATATATATATATATATATATATATATATATATATAGTGTCAAATAGTGGAGTAGATGCATTTTGACTTGCGATTGTAATAAAGGTAAGATTAGTAGTTGCTGGTGATTGTAATAGTAGTATTTATAGCAGACAGAGCAGTTCTTGTAGTAATATAACTAATATCATAAAACTGTACATGATGTAGTTTTTACAACAATTGTGGTATTAAAAAGTTATCACAACACATAAGAAACAATTTCAACTTTAAAGTTTATTGATTGCAAAAAGAGTGTGTGACTCTGTGTGTATGTGTGTGTGTGTGTGTGTGTGTGTGTGTGTGTGTGTGTGTGTGTGTTAACTGCACTGGTGGCAGCTTTCAGATTTCTGGTTTTTGTCTGCAAACATCACGGCCATTTCAATAAAATAGAAACAGCCATTAGAAAACTTTTATTCTGGAGTCAAACAGGATATCAAAATGATGCAGTCGATGGTGTCAAACACAGGAAAGTGGGACAAGACGCAGAGAAGCTCCTTTTAAAATCCCTCACGTGAGAAAAACTGATGAGTCTCTCAATGTTGAAGCAGATATTTAGACTCATTATTTTTGTAGGTGTGTAGTTCTCTTCAGCTGAGTGTTGACTCTGCTGGAATTTGAAATGAAAAACCAAAAAGACGGTCACACGACTGAAGGGTCACAACAGCTGCGGTTTGTCCGTCAACAACAACGACCCCCCCTCCCCTCCTCCCCTCCCTACGTCATGTGAGTGAGCTCAAAAATAACAACTATCTCAGGTATGTGACCGACAAACCTCTGTGGACACTTACCTTGAAAATAAAACCTGCTCTCACAGCATAATCACTTTAGTAAATCCTCCTCATGTGAACATGGAAGAATAATGATGGATTAGTGTTTAAAGTGACTGTAAGCTGTATTAAAATAAACACGCTTTAACTTGTGTAGAAAAATGTTCACATGCACGACAGCAGAGTGAAGCACACAGAACACAAAGCAGAACCTCTGACAGCAGACATGAATCTTCTCTCTACCTGTTTGTCTTTATATACACCTGTAGCCCTTTACTGTCTGTGTCACTGATTACTTTCCAATTTAAGTATTTTCGTCACGTCTTTTCAGCAGCGTTTGCTCGACTGAAGCTTTGTTGTTCTCCTTTAGTCTTTTACCCTCTTTTGTATCTTTCCTTTTACCTCATTGCTCTTTCTTTTCTCCTCTTCTTCAATCAAACTGCTGACACGACCAATGACAGCTGCAAAGATTTTATGAGAAAACTGAGGCTGCACACATTCAGCCAAAAAAGCAACTTTTCACTTTTTAAAGAAATGATATTCTCTTAATGCACATTTGAATAAATGAAAATTTAAGTAGGCCTGTCACGATAACTACTTTTATTGGACGATATATTGTCTCAGAAATAATCGCAATAAACGATATTATTGCCACTGATATAATGATAATATAATAGTATAATAATGCAAGAGGGGTTGGAGAGTGGGTGCTACACTTGTGTTAAAACACAGACTGCCATTATAAATTTAGTTGGGGACAGAGTTATTTACCTTTAATTCTTCTGCAGTCTCCACTCAGGACGTGCACAGGGAAGAATGGAGGACTTTAATAGTCTCTTAGCTGCTAATATGAAATGTGGCAATATTGAGGTCAAAAAAATGATCAAGGTCATGTCCATGTATCATATGATAAGTCCATATAAAGACATGTTGACGCTGATAATTACGATAAGTCGATAATTATTGTGACAGGCCTAAATTTAAGAGGGAAATACAAACTAGCCAGATTTTAATCTCTATTGGTGCAAATCAATCAGGGGAGTCTGCAGGATTATGAAATTATGAGGGAAATTTAACGCAATCAGGTTCTGTCAGGTTCCACATTTGAGGTGATTCTGGGTTTGAATCAGCTAACAGGACTGTGTGTGTTGACTTCTATGAAGTTGTGTGGATTCTGTGCTGAGACGACGTGCTTGTAGTTGTAATTTTTGTAGTTTTTAGTTAATAACATAACAGATTCTCTTCATGCTTTAGGAAAAAAAATCCAAACCAAAACCAATCTTTGTCAGATTTTACTCTGTTGAGATCCTGGTCAGGTCTCACAATCCTATCTGAAGGTTGATAGTAAAGACAGTGACAAGTATCAGACCAAGTAACTACAGTATAAATGTGTTGTGCTTGGTTTTTACTCCCAGATTCTTCAACACACTCAAAAAAACAGACAATTCCAATGCAAAAGATTATAAGACACATACTCAGATATTATTTTTCCTCAAGCAAAGTTTCTGTCCAACTCAAATCTTTGACAGGTCAGGGATTTAAGGTGCACTTGGTTTTTTACTCTTCCACAAACCTCAGAACAGCATCAAACACATTTCATATGTGTCTTTGAGCAATATCTTCTTCATCCAGCACACATCTTCAATAACATCAGGATTAGACCTGAAATATAAGCTAACACTTTCCGTTTATAATCAACAGTGAAGAGACATTAAATTCTCTGTTAAGTCTCATCCTTCCCTTCAGCGACCCTCAGCGCAGCACCTTGACATGACGTGCTCATGCATCTTCGCTCTGTCCGAGCAGCTGTCCCTGCTCAGGTCTTTGAGGCGGTGAATGAGGTGGCGGGGTGGGTTTTCGGAGGTGAAAGGTCACAGGGTTAGGGGTCAGGAGAAGGGCACCTCCCATCTCTGTGTGTAGGCGCTCAGTTCACAGGGACTGATGACCAGCATCCGAGAAGAGTCCATCCCGTCCAGAGCCATCTCAGAGTCCAAGCAGAACCGAGAGACGAGGTGCTCCAAGTGAGTCCCCGACTTCTGCCACCGCTGGAACGAAGAGAAACAATTCAAAAAGACGTTTCTACACACGGCTTCATGGCTTCAAGTATTTAACAGAAATATTGGAGTTTGCAGACATCAAACCAAGAATTAACCCTCTTTTATTTTGGCTGATTGATTGCAACACTGTACTGTAGTGAAATGAGGTAAAACTGCAGCAGGCAGAGCTGTAATTAAAGCAGACTTTTTATTGAGGCGCTGCTTGGATGAGTTTATGAATTCGGAAACCTGCAGGCGGCTGAGACATTTCTGAAAATGTGTTCAGTCATGCTCTGCGGGTCAGGTGTATTACTGTATGACGAAGGTGCAATATGCAAAATAACATAAACCTGTCTGTCTGCAGTGAGAGTTGATGTTGCTCTGTCTGGCATACAAAGAAGGAGCGACAACGGCACAAACTGAGGAGCTGATTGAATCTAAATGAGGTGATATTTAATATACAGATGAAGAACTGTTCAAAGTTTAACATAAAAGACTGACAGCTGATCTCTGGGAGGAGCAGTGCAGAAACACAGCAGTAATCAAAGTCTGCATCACATTTCTTGTGAAAGAGAATTTAACCTGGACTGAGACCAGACCCAAATAATTCATAACCAGGTTCTATTAATAAAACAATGTTTCCTTTCACACCTGCACATCAGTTCCAGCAAACATGTTTTTAGTGGTAAAATATGGACATAACCTTCTGTCTTCACTGTCAGTAAAAACCTGTGTCTAAAGTTTTACAATAGACAGAAATAATTAAAGAAAGTCACTGTATACAAACAATGTCACCCAGGGAGGAAGTCCACAGATTTGACCCCAGAATCAAATAATGTAAACAAAACAAAATATAAAAACAGCTGAAACAGTCAAGAAACAACTTGTGCATATTTTCTTTTTATTTTATTCATTTATGACAAAAAAACTGTTGATGGCAAATCTGCCCAAAAAGTATTAAGAATTGTCAGAATAGTTAAGGAGGACTGGAATCAAACACTGCTTATTATAATAATTAATACTCAGAGGTGTGAACCTGGACTTGGATTTTTGGACTCAAGCCAGAATTTACGTGACTCGACTTGATTAAACCAATCACGTGACAGTCTCGTGACTTTACATGAACTTTAGACTTCTGGAAAAACTTGATGACTTGAAGCTAAAAGATTTAAAATTATTAGTAATGAGTAACTTCTTAATTTTCCTGTCAACAGATCAAGTTATGCAAGCAGGAGAGAAAGGTATGAAAGATAATGACTTGTTTCACTCTGGACTTCATACTTTAGACTTTAGACTTTATGTTTGACTTGAAAAAACAATGACTTTGTCCAAATCCTTACTATCACTAACACAGATTACAGCATATGACTGAGTCGAATCAAAAACTAAGAGTGTCATTAGAGTCAATAGCATAACTGTACACACAACCTGTGATTCCCAACTCTCGCCACTAGATGGCGGTGTCTACTGACTTTTGGTTTGATTTGATTGTTCTTTGACCAAACAGGCTGAGTGTGTGATTGTGATTGTGAGTGTAAATGTGTGTGTGTGTGTGTGTGTGTGTGTGTGTGTGTGTGTGTGTGTGTGTGTGTGTGTGTGTGTGTGTGTGTGTGTGTGTGTGTGTGTGTGAGTCGTTGTGCGTGTCGGTGCATTATTCATAGCTGGATTCTTTAGCTGGAAAACAAAGCGACAGATATGATCTGACATGAAAAGAGGCTTTTATCCAGCAGTGGGTCTGAAACCAACTCATCAGAGAGAGACAGAGGGGGGGAAAGAGAGAGAGAGAGAGAGAGGGGGGGGGGGGGGAGGAGCAGATTGACAGATAAAGGAATAAAGAAAGAGTGAAAAACAGACACAAGAAAGAAAAACAGAATCAGGGCCTGTGTGTGTGTGTGTGTGCGTGTGAATTGTGTGAGTATGTGATATCTGTATATGTATCTTTGTGCAAGTGTGTGTCTGTAATTCGTGTGTGCACATGGATTTGTGTGTTTGTGTGTATGGTGGCCATATTGTGTTTGCTGAGCCTCTGAAGCGTATCGCTGTCATGTATCTTGATCTCGTACGCCTTGTAACAACACATAGACACGCGCGCGCACACACACACACACACACACACACACACACACACACACACACACACACACACACACACACACACATACACATACACAGGCTTTGTTCTGTAAATCTGCATTGTGGGTCTGCTGCGGCGCTGTCATGATGACACGCTCATCACAGTGTAGCGAGCGGCCGCAGATCTTTTTAATTGAAAAAAAAAAAGATGGAGGGATAATTAAAAAGCAAATCAATTAGTATTCACCTCATTACAGGCTGCTGCAGCACTGCTGACGTCGGCCTGCGAGAACAACAGTTTGCATCTTTCTCCACACGCCACTATCTCTACTGTACATACATTTCTCCCTACCCAGGATGCACCGGGCTTGCCCTCAGGTCATCGGCCCGTCACAGGATGAACACAGACTCAACCTGAAATCTCTTCCTGTGGGGACTTTGCAGGTTTTACATTTTTCATGGCCTGCTTTTCCTACTTCAGATGACTTCGAGATTGGACTTCTTCCTGGTTTGTTAATGTTGTTTAACTAAAGAGCTCGAGAGTGGAGGACGTTAATCCACTCGTACAAACAGATTCATCCTTAATTAGTCGCTTGGTAAAGTTAGTAAAAAGAACATCGGTGATAGATTTTTATCACAGGTGCAAATGAAATTCCCGATGGTCCGGGCCTGTCGTCTGAGTCATGTACAGTCCGCCTCTCTCCACGCTAGCAAACAGTATGAGTCACCAAAGTAGACAGAAGCTGATATTGTGAGAGGAAATGAATGTATGCGAGAGGTGTTGAAGCTGTGTGAGAGAGAGCGATGATATGAGTTCCACATGGGTCTTAAAAGTGAGTCAGGTTTAACTGTCTACCAGCGTTAATGAGAGTAAAATCAAGCTCATTCATTAAATTAAAAAAAATAGATGAGATGCTTTATGTTCATATAACTTGATGGTAACTCAACTTTGAAGATTCACACATTTTCATAACTAGATGAAGATGTCAAAAAGCTGCTGGTAAAAAAAAAGGGAAGTGGGGAACTCTTATTTTGAAGGCCCGTCCTTTTGAAGAACTTCATCGCGCAGTATAACTCGGTCTCTCTCTCGCCTGTGTGTCAACATTTCCTCTCAGCTTTTCGCACCTCATATAAAAAACACTCGACTCCAGAACTGCAATGCCCACATATGAGATTATTCATAGTTTAAATGTGTACAAATAAATACATTAATAGAATGTACGTGTGTTAAAAAATTAACTTCTTGGACTTGCAGCATTAATATGACCAAACCTCTCAGCTTAATGTGAGAAAAGTTTCGGATAAAAGTACTAAAATATTCTTGATGGCCAGTGTGTGAATGTGTGAGTGTGTATGTGTGTGTGTGTAACAGGAAATGCAAGTGTGTGTTTTCATGCCTGTTTTGCTGCAAAAAGAATTTCCTCTTACGGGACAATAAAGATCTGAACTGAGGTGTTTCAAGCTGCTCACTTTTGAATTTGAATAGGTGGATATTGACTGCAGGTGCGGGGCAGATCAATGGCTATAGTACAGATACCATCGATACTAAGTCTTGTTTTGGTGCTTATACGTGTATCAATAAGAATGCGTCAAAGGGGATCGGTCTCATTCTGGACACAGTCCATGTTTCTCTGCTGCTGTTACTCAAACCTGGTTATGCAGCATTTTAGTATCTAATAAGGCTTCAAATTCACAGATCATGTCTCATTGGTACCTGAAGCAACGCGCCTCCAGCAGTGCAGCCTGATGTGTGTTTTTTTTAAATCTCAGAGTGTCTGCAAAGCATCTGCATTACATTCAATATTTAAGATAACAGTGCATCAGCGACTTTTTAATAAAATGAGCATCAATATTGGTGATTTTGGCTCTTATATTACTTATTATTACTCTCTGTTGTAGTCTGTTTACTTCTGCGTCTTCACCACCTTCTCTCTCTCTCTCCCTATCCATCTGTCTTTCTTTGTGTCCCTCATCTCATCACCCTCTCCATCTCTCTCTATCCTGAATTTAACCTCACGCTGTATTTCTTCCTCCATCTCCCTCCCTCCCTCCCTCTCTCTCTCTCTGTCCTCCTCGTCTCTGTGTCTCTCCACCAGTCAGCTCCAGGCTGTTTCTTCACTGGATCTTCGTTCTAATTAGCTATCATCACTCTACTTCCTGCCTTCTGACACACACATATAAACCCACACACACACAGCTAAACTCTCTCTCTTTCTTCCTTCACTTTGCCTGCGTCTCCTTCCTCTACACCTCTAGTTGTTTACTTTCTTTTTTATCTTCCTTCTACCTTTTATTTATTTATTCTCTTACTTATTTTATCTTCTGTCTTCTCCTTTTTCCTTTTGTCTTAATTCTTTCTTATTCCTTCCCCCTGTCTTTGTTCCTTCCTTCCTTTTTTAAAATCTTTCTTACTTCCTTTTTACCTCTCCTCTCTCTCTCCTTTCAACTTCCTCCTCCTTTCTCTTTATCCTTTTTGTCTGACTGCCTGTATTTCTGTTGTTGTTCTGTTTTGCTCTCTTCCTGTCTTAAAGCTGCTGTATGTAAGAATAAGTCTGTCATGTAATACCACTTTATACCTCAGGGGGCGATAATGAGTCACTGTATTGTCTGGTCTGCCCTCAGTTTAACATCCTCTCATGTTAGACTGACAGCAGACTGCTATAGTGACTCACTATCGCCTCTTGAGGTATAAAGTGTTACTACAAGACGAGCCTGGCCTATTCTTACATATAGCAGCTTTAAGCCTAAAACATAACAGTGTTGTATGGCGTGTGCTCACAGGGTCGGAAACGTGCAGGGACAGAATACACCACTGTCTTTTTTTTTTCTGTCGCACTCCAGAAAAACAACACATTTTCCCCTGCTTCCCTCCATCAGTCATTTTGTGACAGCACATCTTCTTCAGTGGTGTTGTTACTGACACGTCAGTCTCAGCACAGTGAAGACAAACTAGATTGGTTAATCAGGGGAGGAATCAAGTAGAAAAACCAACCCTCCTGATTCACTTTCTCTCTGTCACTTTCTTCTTTATGCTTCTCACTTTGCTGCGAGCTCCTCGGCCGTCTGCTCCATGCACGCAGTGACGTGTTATATGATGCTCTGCTGCGTTATGTGGCCAATTTAAGACTTCACACTTCCGTTCTTTCCTCCAGCTTTTCCTTTCTACATCTACCTTTTCTGTTTTTCTTCGTTCCTTATATCCTTTCTCCTTTTCCTCTGGCTATCACCCTTTCTTCTTCATCATCACTCACCGCCTTTCCCTTCCTCTTTCCCTTCATTTCCTTTTCTCTGGTTTTCCTTCCTCCTTTTCTTTCTCTCTGGCCACTTCATCTTTCTCACCAGTCCCCAATGACTCATAGATCAAATAGCACATAATAACAGCAATGACAAACATGGGAGTGAATCATACACACACACACACACATGCACACACACACACACACACACACACACACACACACACACACACACACACACACACACACACACACACGTACATCAACATGCAAACAGCACGCTTTTCATGTCTGATATCATAACCAAAAGATTTGTTTTAGATTGCAAGAATCCAGATGGGATTAACAAGCACACACACACACACACACACACACACACACACACACACACACACACACACACACACACACACACACACACTTAAGCACATTTTCAATGCAGACTGAACAGTTGGTGAAGTGTAATGGGATCATTTTCAGCTACCTCTCTCTCTACAGCGACTTACCTCCCTCCTCTACCACTCCTACTCGCTCTCCCTCTGTTTCTCTCTTACTCCTCTTTTGTCTATCTTGCTTCACCTCTCCACCTGTGCCTCTCTTCCTCTTCCTCCTCCTCCTTCTCTCTCTCTCTCTCTCTCTCTCTCGGGTGATTTATTGGTTGTCAAGTTGTACTCTGCTGCAGGGCCTTCTGGGATGCCGTCAAGGTGCCCAGTGGTCAGGTAATGACAAGTGTGTGTGTGTTAAGAGTATTTCAAGGTCCGTGTCCAAAAATATGTCAAGCATCTGCCCCTGCAGTGTGTATGAGCGTGTGTGTGTGTGTGTGTGTGTGTGTGTGTGTGTGTGTGTGTGTAATAACCATCTTTAGACAAATTTAGCTTTGGATTAATTAACATTTTGATGAATTTATCAGCGATATGATATATGGTAGTAACTCGCCTGCAGCAGCCACATACCACCTGTCTGCCTGTACTGTGTGTGTGTGTGTGTGTGTGTGTGTGTGTGTGTGTGTGTGTGTGTATGCAGACCTGCTTGCCGTCAGCCATGTTGCAGGGCAGCATCAGGACCTGGGAGGCAGGGAAGGTGGTGGACAGAGACAAACAATGCTGCTGCTGACGGATCTGCTGCCCGTGAGTGTAAACCCACTCCTGCAGGGGGAGAGAGAGAGAGAGAGAGAGAGAGAGAGAGAGAGAGAGAGAGAGAGAGAGAGAGAGAGAGAGAGAGAGAGAGAGAGAGAGAGAGAGAGAGAGAGAGAGAGAGAGAGAGAGATGTTGTTTCTGATTAGCAGTTATGAATGTAAAGTGATTCATATAAATGATGGAGAGGTGAGAGAGAGATGGACAGATAACACAGTGATGTTTATTTCTATGTTGTATTCTTTTATTTGACAGCTGTAGTAATTATTTACTTTCCAAATAAAGATTTTACATCCAAAAATGGCAATAAAAATAAAGATGTAACACAGATTCTACACTCATTTGTCATTGTCGGACATTATTGTGCAGCTGTAACAGCCTCGGCTCCTCTGTTTTAAGGTTCTCCACCAGATGTCAGAGCCTGGCTGCAGGGATTCACTCCCACTTAGCCACAAGAACATCAGTGCGGTCCAACACTGATGCTGGGTGAAAGGGTCTGGCTCACAGCTCCTGCTCTAGTTCATCACTAAGGTGTTGCATGGAGTCGAGGTTCGGGGATATCTGCAGGCCAATCAAGTTCTTCCACACCAGACTGGGAAAATAATTTATTTACAGAGTACTGACTCTGTGCACGGGGGGGAACTGTCATGTTGAAGCAGGACACAGTCTTCCACAAAGTGATGCACTGTTGTCTGCTGCAGCATTAAGATTTCCCTTTACTGGGACTACGGGACCCAGACCATAAACAATAGGCTCCAGTATTTATGTTTCTGGTCTCAGAGTCTGTGATTCTGACAGATTAAGCTCTGCAGTAGTAAAACCTAGGGTAGCACAACCTGTTCATGCTAGACTTGACTTGAGTTCAATTTTGAATATTTTTATATTTTATAAGTAAAGGTTCTGAATCTTTTGTTTAAACACAGAGAACACTCTCTCATGCAAGTGAATGGGAAGGTAAGTCCAAACCTTTGACTCTATATAAATAACCAATATAGAGAATAATAAAGGAAAACAGATTGTCAGCTCACTTAAGGGTAATAATATATACTATTTCATTCTATACTATGATATCCATTATTAATACTTTAGAGAAAAGATGAATGAATAAATACAAAAGAGAAATAAAAACATAGTATATAGTATAATATGTTATTATATACTTACAGTTGCAATAAAACGCACCTATTCTGACTGGCATACTCTGTCTCACACTGACTATTCAGTCACATTCATATTTATTTATTTATCTTTGTAAAATTATACTAACTTCCACATTACTCTTTGCTGATTTATTATGTTTGATGCATGTTGTTGTTGTTTTATGTGTCTTGTGAGGTGTGTTTAGGCGCCTTTAAATAAAATTTATTATTATTATTATTATTTTTGTTATAATTGATATTCAGCCTCACTGAATGTCAGAAAGAAAACTGCTATGTAAATGTCATCTCTGCTATGTAGACATATAGTATATAGTGAAGTAATGGCATCCTGAGCAGTGAATGAAGTCACACTCCGTCTCTGTTTCTCTGTTTTGATATCTAGTCCAGCATTGTGTGCATATTAGTGCGTATGAGTTCCTCCGAGTCGCATCACAAACTTTCTCAAATTACAGTTAAACAGTTTCTGAAAACCTTTTAGGCAAGAAATACAGTACATCTTGATCTATATTCAATCAGCACTGCCTACTTTGACAGTTTGATGAGTTTCGTGAGTTGTTCAGGGACTGTTTTAAATGACGCACACATGTTTTTGTCTAAGATGTTGGTGCTATAGTGCGACACCTAGTGGCTGAATGTTGCGTACTGCAACTATAAAGTGTGGAATATACAATACGTAAAGTGATATACAGTATAAGTCTGTCTAATAATGGAACACAGACAGAGAGAGAGAGAGAGAGAGAGAGAGAGAGAGAGAGAGAGAGAGAGAGAGAGAGAGAGAGAGAGAGAGAGAGAGAGAGAGAGAGAGAGAGAGAGAGACAGAGAGAGAGAGAGAGAGAGAGAGAGAGAGAGAGAGAGAGAGAGAGAGAGAGAGAGAGAGAGAGAGAGAGAGAGAGAGAGAGCATTGCAGCAGTAGCTATAGTGCTGATATATATTCATATCCACTCTGGCTACTGAATATCCACACAGTGACACCTGCTCTCCCTATGTGTGTGTGTGTGTGTGTGTGTGTGTGTGTGTGTGTGTGTGTGTGTGTGTGTGTGGGCATTACTACATTCCTGTGTAGCTATTTCAGTCTGATGCAGAGCTGTAAGTGTGTATTGTTACTGTATTTTCTATTTGGCTGATTTGAACTGCTGCAACATTCATCTGCAGACACACACACACACACACACACACACACACACACACACACACACATACACGCGCACACATGCACCGTCACACATGCATGAGCATCATTACAGGCAGGCAAAACTAAGGAGGTCAAGGTTCAAAGCAACAGAGCCCTGATGTATTAATGATCATGTACAAGAAAGACGTGTTAGGAAAGAAAATGAGAGCTAAGAGGAGCAACATGAACACACACACACACACACACACACACACACACACACACACACACACACACACACACACACACACACACACACACACACACACACACACACACACACACACACTGGAGAATGTGTAACTAGGTCAGGGTTATTATAGCTGGCAGGATCCATGGTAAATTTAACCTGTCTGGTGTTCATGTTTGTGTGTTTTCAAGGGCTTTCAGCACCCTTGGGGGGGCAGACAGTAAAAAAAAGGTCACACCAATATAAATCATATCTTCACACACATTCACATAATTTAATAATAGCAATACTAACGACTTAATTAGCTGTTTTAATTACTGCCATGTTATTATTACAGGATAAAGACATCATTAGACAATACTATTATATGACTAGATAATTAATAATGGTTGTATTTAGTATGGTGTATTTTTAAATGTTCATTTAGGCTATAAAATAGTCACAAAACCTAAATGAGGTCTCATTTAGTCTGTCATCAAATAAACAATGATATGAAACATAGAAAAGCAGCAATTATTTCACTGTAGACGCAATTTGTTTTTTTTTGGCTCTTTCACTTGATAAAAAACGTTTTTAATGAATCAAGCAATCAGTACAGTTATCATAGTGAGAGTTACTGCATTATAATTAGGTATAAGTTGTCTGATAGGCCTGCTGAAGTGATGGAGCGTGATGGCTGCTTGACAAAGGGACAGTGGGAAGTGTTTTCAGAGCAGCTCTGTGATATATGGAGCTTTATCTTAAATATCTCAACGCTGTGGGGTTTATTTCAGCATATGATTGATTTATTGAACTGCAGCAAAGAGAATGACATTAGAGGTTAATTGGTGCTGTAGCTCAATATATCTTCTCTGCGGGAGGCTCCCAGGCTTCAGTTACTGAGTTTACACGCTGCTAAATATTCAGTGTGGTATGAAACACAATCCAGCCAGCAATTTCACTCTGTACATTTGTTACATTAGCACACATTTAGACTTATTCTTGTGTTCTTTCATTTTATTTATTAAGATTTACATTCGCTTCATCATTGCAGAGGCTTTTCTTCCTGAGGTCCAATCACAGCACAAACTAACAGACGACAAAAAACAATAATAATCCTATCTTTACATATATTCTATCATCATATACTATAATAACATATTCTTTTAGCCCATGTTTATATGAATAATGCTATAAAATGTATTTAATTGTATTCCTTCATAATGTTTCATTCTATATTTATACTATGCACATTGTACTAGATTACATTTATTATTTATTACTACACTTGCTAATATCTGTGAGCTGAACTATTTGATGTATTTGTTATTTATATGTATTTATTTATGTATCTATGTTGTGAACTCGCTCTTCTGCATTGTTCTTGTGTTGCTGTGATTTGTAATTGCATCACATCTTCATTTAATCAGACACATCATGTCTCTGTGTTGTATTGACTGACTGCAGTGGAGTGATGAGTGGAAGACCAACTGTTCAGTGAATACATGTTTTTGCGTGTTTTTAAGCTAATAATCAGAGTCATTGGTTAGCAGGTAAACACACTCCTCCACTTAGTGTAGTTAAACATGAAGCAGAGCATGCACGCTCAGCAGAGCTGTTCCCCGGATGAATAAAAGATTAAAAACAAAATGCACTTTGGCTCAAAATAACACTGACACCTGCAGCGCTGTGTACAAAGCTTTGAGAGAGTAAGCTTTCTTTTTTTTTTTGAGAAAGTTGACTGAGCTGCCCTAATTCATGCACTCACACATTCAGAGCTGACAGCAGAAATCATTCAACCTCAGCCTCATGCCTGCATGTGCACTCATTACATTTGGGCCAAATTGAGTTCAGAATGATGTGTTTGTGGCTCAGCGGGTTGCATTTCATGCCCGTCAGTCTCCTGCTCCTGCATCTTATATTTCTGCTCCGTTATCACCTTTAAATGATGTGAAAGTTCAGATTAATGGAACAGAAGAATACATTTGAATCCTCAGATGAATGGCATTACCAGCAAACTGCTCTGTTTTCTGCTGCTGTAGGTTCACAAATTGGTCTCTCTGCTTCCTCTGCTATTGATTTCTTCCTGGGTGTGAATGTTGCTGGAAAATGGCGACTCAGAGAGAAATTTTCCCTCTTTGTGTTTGATGGAGTGAAAGCAGAATCTGTAAGTTTACAATGGAAACTTACAGATTTCTGATCAGATTTTCATATTAAACTCTTCTGTAGCTGCTAAAAATGTCACATTGTGTACATTCGGAACATTTTCCAGAGAAACAAAGACAACATCAAAAGCTGTGTCAGCGATTACGGCTGCAACTAACGATTATTTTCATTATTGATTAACGTGCCGGTCATTTTCTCCATGAATTGCTTTGTCAGTAAATGTCAGAAAGTATAAAAACAGCTTGGGGTCACTTCCTGTTTCAGAGTCACATATTTGGTTTAGATAATAATTTACTAGTAATACTAATATAAATGAGGTGAGAAATACATAACATACAACATATTGCTGAAGATTATACAATAAATATGATGAATAAACAACACACAACAGTAACAATATGCTATACTGTAAACATCTTATATGATACAATTACAATAAATCTCAATACTCATTTCCATTGAGGATACATTGTGAAACTTACACTGACAAGCAAAACCCTATTTATTAAATCTGATATATTATCAACAGTTTGACCCTCATGCTAAAACTACTGACCCCTTGAACAGAGTGGGAGTTTGTTTATAGCTCTAACACCATCTAACAAACTGAGATAAATGTCATTTTTCTTCCAAAATGACCTGTGTGTGTTAAACAAACTAAGATTATGAGCATTTGCTGATCTCAACCCATATAGTTGAGTTTAGACAACTAAAAGTATTCAGTTATGGTTTGGAGGAGATCATGGTAATGAGTGTTGGTGGATGACAGGATGCAACAACACTTTAGTTTCTGAGAAGGTCACAATAGATCCTTGTCAAGAAAATATAATAATAGGTCATTTTACACTAAGTGTTTGAATAAATGCTGTTTAATATTAGGCAACGTCAGTCTGGAGATGTTGCTGCTCTTTGTAGAAGCATCACAAGTTCGCATAAATGTGACTGAAATGAAAACTAAGAAACACCAAGAATGACAACAAACATAGTTTTCTTGGAAATTCTGACACTTCTTTCCTTTTGGGAAGAAACTAAACAGAAAAATGAATAACTTTTTTCATGTACAAAGACATTCCCACCTGGGAGGTGACGGGTTCAAACCAGCCTGCTGAACATGAACAAACAGGGATGAAGAACCTTCCTTCCAGGCTTCTCCACAGCAGCTGATGAGGGAGAGTTTCTCATTTTCACTCACTCACACACACACACACACACAGTCTCCAGTTGTTTTCCGTGTGAGTTTTGAGATTTGAACCAGCGACCCTCCAGTCATTGGCTGGCCTCTCAGGCCTTCAGGCATTTCAGCTGCTGACACGTTGGCGCTCAGTGTGGCGGCTTGTTAGAGCGGATCACAGCCTCCACACTCACACTAAACACGGAATAATGAGAATCCTACGGGTATTAATTATGGCTGAGCGAAGGCAGAATCCACACACACACACACACACACACACCCACAAACACACACACACACACACAAAAAAAAAAAAACACACACACACACACATACATACATACATACAGGCTCTTTGGTGTGTTTCTGTGCTACAAGTAAAAATGAGCACAGTAAGAGCAAGTTTGACGCACATGTACTCACAGAAAAATAACTGGACAAGCACACTCACGTGAACACGCACACACACGTGAACACTCACACACACGTGAACACGCACACACACGTGAACACGCACACACACTTGTACACGCACAGCTGCACAGTCACACAACTTCATACACGCTGCCTGTCAGTCACTCAGACACACACTTTCCTGTACAATGCTGAGCTCACACAAACACACGCACACACACACACACACACACACACACACACAGACACACACAGACACACACACACACACCTAACCGTAACCACTTCATGTCTAACCCTAACTTTAAGCAGGACCTCAGATATGACGTTTTGCCTCATTAGGACTGGGCTTTGGTCCCCATGAGGACTACTGTTCCTGACAAGGTTGGTGTTTATACCGGAAAAGGTCCCAATGAGGTTACAAAAGTGTGTGTGGGTGTGTGTGTGTAGCCATGTGTGTGTTCTCGCAAATACATGTGTGTGCTCAGAAAATGGAGGGTTGGAGTCAGTTTGCTGATTGCTGTACTGCTGTTCTCAAATCAATGAAAGACTGTTAGCCTGTTTTTCCCCCATCTCTCTGACGCACACACACACACACACACACACACACACACACACATACACACACACGCCTTCTAGTGTAAGCTTGTTATGTTTTAGTTTGACGACTCTATTTAACAGGAATCTTATTTACATGAACTAATGACCAGTGAGTCACAAACAGAGGTTGAACATATTCTATCATCCATCTAAAGTGAAACAGTTTTTTTTTTACACAGTACTTTGAGTGTACTGTATAGAATATGTCTGTTTAGAAGATGTCCTTTAAGTCCAACATAGGTATAAAAAAAGACTACTGAAGGAAATACCAGATTCATTTGAAAGATGCTAAAATTATAACAATCTGACACACACATAGCGGCTTCATGCAACACAGATGGTTTAAACAAGTTGTGACTGAACAGTTCATGGAGCTGGTTTCATGAACATTTGCACATGATTGAAAACCAAAGCTGATGTTTAAGGTTTGTTTTGACTGTTTGTAGAAAAACAGTTAAACTCTATTCCAGGAGTAAACTGTCTTTCTGTTCACTGTTCTTCACAGCAGCAAGAGCACAGACTCACCTGGTTGATGGCGGGGACTCCCTCTGTTCCTATGCAGGGAGCCAGAGTGAGCACAGGCTGCTCCTGGCCCTCCACTTTGCGATACTCCAGACAGTTCTGCCTCTGTTTGATCACCCCAGACTGAGAGTCAGAGTCGTCTGGCACCCTGATGGAGGGAACACAACAGAGAATTCACTCAGTTAAAGCCTCAGTATAACTGGAGATACAAACTATGTGTCTCAAATCTCAAATAAAACCAAAACTGCCTGGCTAGACACCTCTAGAGGTAAGTGAGAAGATATGAGTTGCCGTAATTAGAGTGAACTGACCCTTTAATCCCCAGCAGAAGGGTTTTAGAGGAAATGGTCTGACACTAACAGCTTCACTGAGAGGAGACAGAAGAACCCAATCATCTCCACCTTGGTC
>NC_084986.1:3383505-3403505 GCF_963691925.1 Scomber scombrus | reverse complement strand
TCATGTCTCCACTTTGAATCTTAAAACTTGTTCTTTTTTCTCTCTCTCTCTTTATTGTTCTTTCTCTCTTTTGTTGTTGTCCTTTTACACTGGTTTCATTATATTCATAAAACTTATGACACTTTTTGAGATAATACTTTCATTTTCACAGTAAAACACAGAAACAACCAAACCTGCTGTGGTGTAAATCACAGAAAAAACAACTTTTATTTACACACAATCTTTATCTGGATACATGTTCCTGTTAATAACTGATGATTGGTAAATAAATAGATACATAAAGTAATGAAGTAGTGTTGCCTGCATTGCTCTCATATCTCAATATGTAAATTAAACTACCCACTTCTGCTCTATTGTTATATTTCACCTTGTTGTACAACATGTTTGATCTTAAATTGGCACACTGGAGCCGACTCCTCTCGCAGCCCTCGTGCTACCATCTGTTCGGCGACATCTTCATAATTTGGAGTATTTATTTAGCAAATTTCAAAACAAGCAAAAATGTGCTCGAGTGGCGCTGACCCACGGCCATGATATCTGGCAACTCATTTTACCTCCTGCTTGATTTGACAGAAGTCATCCATTTTTACACACTGTCTCCAGAGGGAAGGTATTCCAGCTCATCTCTGTAGTTTTTTTTGGCACTTCAACCTGTTGTGCTTTGAGATTAATCCGGCTCACGTTTACAGCTTGTGTGGTTAAAATATCCAGATACAAATCGCATGTTTACATCAGGTGTAAATCCTCATTCAGCTCGTCTCTCTTCAGCTCAGTGCGCTTTATTCACCCACACTGCACGAAAAGAAAAGCACATTTTCTCTATCTCTCACCCCCATTTACTCTTTTTCTCTCTCTGTCTCTCTGTAGTAATTAGCTATTAGCCGAGTTTCTCTAAGCTGTGAACTATCTCATTGAAATGACAGAAACCCTCAATTACAGGCATTACACACACTGACTGTGGCGGTTTAATGAAAGGGGAAGAGAGCGAGAGAGAAGATATATGCTGCTTGTAGGCGTATAAAAGATAAGATAAGGCACTTTGTTGTCATTATACTGCTGTGCAAGACAACAACACAACAAGATTATGATGGTACTCCCTGATATTAAAATGATATTAAAGCAATAAAAAAGAAAAAGGTCAAAATAGGAGCAGTATTCAATGTTATCAGTGTTATCTGGTAAATGATAAACAATTAGCAGTAACTTGGATGCAGTCAACAGTCTCAGTCATGTGTGTGTGTGTGTGTGTGTGTGTGTGTGTGTGTGTGTGTGTGTGTGTGTGTGTGTGTGTGTGTGTGTGTGTGTGTGTGTGCATTTGGGAGGGGGAGCTTGTAGAGGTTAGTTTGAGGAAGTTGTGGCAGGGTGCGTTGGGTCTTGGATGATGTTGTATGCCCCGCTAGATGTTGTCAACTGCAGCCATCTGTGTCCAATTATGTTTAGGGCCATCGTGATGATGACCCTCTGCTGAGCTTCCTCATCCTTCCTGGTGCAGCTGGGACACCACACTGTGCTGTAGTCATGGATGTATTATAAGAGCTGGATAGGGTGCTCTCGCTCAGCACATCAGACCATATTTTTCATAGTGGTATTTGGCGGTATTGCAAAGAAAAATCCCCCTGCAGCTCAAACAGCATTTCCCCCATAGACCACCAGTGTAAAAGAGACGTCTGTAAATCTGTTGAGAGGAAACCTCGAACTGCAGACAAGCTCAGTTATGACTCTTTATGTCATGAATTTTTCATCCATGGAGGCTTTATATGTGTAAAACTTTACTCGACTTGAGAAAAGCAATTTTTGCTCCAACTCTCGGTTCTTTTAAATCTTTTAAAACTGCACTGTAACTTTTTATTGTCCTGTTTTTAATCTATCATACTCTATTATAGTGTCATTTTATTTCTAATTTAACACTTTTAATCGTATTTAAATATTTTGCCATGTGTTGCTTTCATATTCAGTCCTGACGCATTTTTGTGTTTTATGTAAAGTACTTTGGATTTGCCTTGCCTTAAAATCCTGTGACATCATCACAATGTAACGTCTATGGGCTCAGTGGGAACTCGTGAGCAGGGTCAACAGGGGAAACATTACTGAGTATGTGCAGTGGGCCGCATAACATGGAAGCCAAACTGACAACTTCAAACATTTTTTGGTGTATGCGCCAGCCGAGCAACTCTTATATGACTGCATGGGCACCATTTTTGGTCCGGTATCCAGCTCTTATAATACATCATAATCATCATAATGTGTAGCAGGGTGTTTTTCCAGAGTGTGAAAGGCGACACTCCTTATTTGGCATGTCCTGGCTCCAAACAGAAAAGATGGCGTCGACCATAAGCTGCAACTCTGGACTTCAAACCAGCTTCAATAAAAACCAACAGGTGACGTCACACCTCTCTACGTCCATCTTTATATAGAGTCTGGACTTCAGTTATGGCTAAATGGGGGCAAAACAAGGAAGTAAACCCAGAAGCTAGAAACTTTTTTTTGGTGTATGCACCAGCTGAGCAATTCTTATAGGTCTGAATAGGTGCCATTTTTGGTTCGGTGTCTAGCTCTTATAATACATCTATGGCTGCAGTGTATTCACCGTGAGAGAAGGTTCTGCAGTCTGACTTCCCTCAGAAAGTCGATGCATTGTCGTTGCTTTCTGAAGACAGAGGAGGTGTGTACATCCCAGGAAACATAAATACGTGTCACACACAGGCTTACAATTAAAAACTCACTCATTGCACACACACACACAAGGTCACAGCAGCAGGGATCAGTGAGGGAGGAAAACGTAATCTCAGTAATCGAATTATTAAGCAGCTCTTTTTTGATTTAGGATATTCATCACCCAGACTGCCGGCACCAGAGTCTCTTAGCTAATTAACCGACAGAGCGACACGCGAGCAGACAACAGAAGCTTTGTTTGGGAGATTGGCGTTGATCACAAATACGAGGCCATCGTGATACAAATAAAAGTCGCCGCCTTCTGCAGAGAACAGATGTTGCCTCAGTAACGACCAACAGGGAGCGAAAAATGATCAACTAACCAGACGAGCTAAAAAACTAAAATCATCCTCAGTGTTGGTGGATTATCTGTTTGACATAAAACACAAAGTTTATATGAGCCGTTTAGCGGAGAGGTTGTGCTCATTCTGGGAACTGAAACCTTCAACCTGGCAGCTTTAATGCCTTGCTCACATGCAGAGGTTTATGAATAAATGATCCATTAAAGGAAAAATCCACCAGATGAATATCATCAGTCTGCGGGCGTTGTATGAATCCCAGGAGTTATTTTATGATGAAGTGCTGCAATTTTGTTTTCGTTGTAAACTCGCTCTCCTCGTCCCCTTTACTTCAGTTAGTCATTTACAATGTTTCCCAAAAAGCCTTTCAACACCATGCCTTGATATCCAATATACAAAAAGGGACAATTAAAAAAAACCATTATGTTTCTCATATCAGCTCAAATTTTTAAAAAAAAGAAAAAAACAACCCCTGTGTCCAATTTCCATACTAATTTCTGTTTTTCATCACTTCACTCTCTAAACTGTGAGGACGGCACCGTAGAGTAATGTTGACACTCGATATTGAAATCTGAATGAGACCAGCTTCCTTATTGTATCCTTGATTAATCTATTTATACGAGATCAATCCACATACAGCCCGAGCACATTAGTCCTGTTAATGGATTATTGGACTGCCTGTAAACATCTTTCTGTTTGAACTGTTTGAAAGGGGCATAGACAGAATACAGCTTGTGCTAATAGGATAATATTGTACTCACAGCGCTAAAGGCTTCCAGGCAGCTGTAAATCCACTTTAATAATGTTGTGAGCAGGCGCTCGGTGGCGGCGGCGGCGCACGGCTCAGAGTGCAAACACCGCACGCCTGTTTCCTCCGTGTTTATTATGTCAGTCGAGCGGTGAGTCAGTCAACATGAAAGTTAGTGTGATTATGAGTTGGGCAGGTAGGAAGGAGAGGATGTAAGTACACGTGAAAATGGATTTTAGGAATATACAGACAAATAATTACAGAGCTCGGTACAAATGTTAGTCAGTCAGGTGTTCAGTTAGGTGAGTTCAGCTAGTCGGTCAGTATTATAGGAACCAAGTGATAAGTGAGAAGTGCTTTTTGAATGACATGTAGACTATTATTAGAATGACATAAGAAGCTGACAAAAAACTACAAGAAAACACGTCCTTGCATACAGTAAAACAGAAATAGACAATCAAAAACTGCTTGATTTGCAGTTCAGGTGAAGAAGAGGGAGAAAAACGTGACAGCTGAATACGATGGTGGATAAAAAGATGAGTGAGGTCAGTGAGGTCTGGAGCTGGAGGAAAGCTTTAATAACTTTTTTCAGTCTGGTGACAGTCGCTGTCCTACTTCCAGTCATAAAAATGTATAAAATGATATTAATGATGAGCAAATAATCTGAATCCTTAAATGCTGCACCCAGACTGTCTGATTCTGATCAGTGGTGATGCCTTAATCAACTCTGATCCCTTATACATATTATAATGTCTTGTGTCCTATGGTGACAGATATCAAGCAGCACCCTGGCATCTCAAACAGATATCAGAGTAAAAAGTTATCACTAAAATGTAACACTGGGTAATGTGAGGTGACGTGAGGTGAGGTGTGTTCAGGGACTTACTTGATGTAGGTGTTGGCGTTGCCCTCAGGGAAGACGTACGGGTGTTTCTTCCTGAAGACGTGACCCACTCTGCTGCAGGGTAGGATCTCCAGACTGCCACCACACTGCCACACCCGGAAGGAGATCTCTGCAACACACACACAAGTTTATCTTTACATCCTTGTGAGGACACTCATTGACAAACCCAATTCTAACCTTAACTTAAAACCAAGTCTGAAGTCTCAAACAGCCTTTTAAAGTTGTGAGAACCAATCAAAATGTCCTCACAACACTGGTTTTCACAGACAAAATGATGATGCATATTCATAGATGAATCTGTTTTAAGCTGTTTGTCTGTTACAGTGTCATATTTCACTGCATCCTGTTTCTGCTATTCGCCTCATTTACAAAGAATAAAACTTTACAGTCTTCACATGTTGGTGTTAATTTAGTTGTTAAAGTCCCATCATTCATTTTCTGTAACCAAATATACTGCTTCGGTTTGTTGGGACATTAATCTCCCAGCAAACCTGTTCTCATGAAATCTCCCCATTTATCAAGAGTAACACTCAGATTTCTATCTAAGCTGCATAAAAGACAGTAGCAGACAGTCAAATCTGATCATTTTGCCAAAACAATTTCAGGCGAGGAAGGTCACCGAAAACGATGAAGACTTTCATGCAGCAGGTGTAATAATGTTTTTGCTGCAGTCATGATGCCTCAGAATCAGCTAAGAACACCCAACATTCAATGTGTGTACAACAGCAATGCAAATTATAACAACATTTACCTGCTCGTTATATATTATAAGACCAGCTGTGTTATCTAATGTTAACTGGGGAACGCTGCTAGTCTAAATTCACCATTCTTGTGAGTGTTTTTTTAAAGTGCAGTAAACTCACTGACCTGAAATGAACTCTTTGAATGCTTGTGTGTCAGGTATCATTTTAGCAGTTTCTCTCTCTCTCTCTGTTTGTGTGTGTGTGTGTGTGTGTGTGTGTAACTGGGCTCGTTGTTTATTTGAAGCCTTTTTTCATTCTCGTCTCCTCGTTAGTTTTCTACCCTGCACATCACGGCTAAGTGGGCCAAACCTTGGTGAATATTTGATGACCCGCTGACACGGACTCTGATTTGTTTGTTTGATTTAGTGTTTGTGTGTGTGACAAAGTGTGTGCGCTGTGTTACTGTAATATGTGTGTGTGTTGGTATGACCTGTTTACACTGTGCTTGTTCTCTAAAGTGAGCACAGAAACACACACAAGATACAACTAGCGTCACTTTAGTTCACATCATTGTGTTTGTGACTGTGTGTGTGTGTGTGTGTGTGTGTTCTCTAAGAGTTAGTGCTATTTAATTCACATAGTTGATGTCTGTCTGTGAGCTCAGTGAAGAGAAGGAATGATGAGTTTCCACAAAGAACGAGCCACTGAGAACTTAAGAAAGTTTTATATTGATTGTGAAGGAGAGAGAGACACAGATAGTGAGAGGGAGAGGAAGTGAAAATGAGAGTGTGGATGGGGTTTGATGAGGAAGAGGAGAGATGGAAGTAAAGATGAAACACCAGAGAGTACAAAGGAGAGAGAGAAGTCAGTGAGATACTGAGATACTGACACAGAGCCTGTGAGACTGACAGAAACATGACGGAGAGCAAATGAGTGTGTGTGTGTGTGTGTGTGTGTGTGTGTGTGTGTGCGTCAGAGAGATGGAGGAAAAAAACAGTCTTTCATTGATTTGAGAGAAGCAGCAGTTCAGCAATCAGCAAACTGACTCCAACCCTCTATTACTGAGCACACACATATATTTGCAAGTGCACACACACACACACACACACACACACACACACACACACACACACACACACACACACACACACACACACACACACACACACACACACACACACACACACACACACATCAGACCATGCTCACTTTTGGGGACATTGCATAGACCTACATTAATTTCCTGGAGACCTTAACCACTGACCCAAAAATCAGCTTTTTCCCAATTGGGGACAAGCCGTCTCCAATTAACTGTTCCTAAGTCTAAAATGTGCCCCCAAAAGTAGCCACACACACACACACCCACACACACACACACCCACACACACCCACACACACACACACACACACACACACACACACACACACACACACACACACACACACACACACACACACACACACACACACACACAGTTGAGATGGGTGGAGGCAGGTAGCAGCAGGAGAGCCAGATGTTGCTGCTGGATTGATGTCAGACTGTAACGACTTTCTGTGCTGAAAGTAAAGTTCACCTTCGTTCAGCTGATGTTAAAGGACCTCTGTATTCCTGTCAGTTAACTCAGCGGCTTGATCATTTCTCCCTTATTTGTGATTTGCCCAGCTGTTCATGGCCTAATCCTGTACTCTTCATCTAAAACCTGACCCCGTCTTCCACAAAATACATTTACATACTGTTAATTTACTTTGTCAAATACATTTTATCTGGATCATGTTCAGTGGTGAGTTTAATTTTCAATCCTGCACAGAATCATAGAGGGAGGTTGGGTGGGAATAATTGGGCTGACAAAGCATAAAACTTTGACCCTGGAGGATTGTGCATCCTACGTGTTTTGGTGGTTAAATATTGACTTACGGCTGAGATATTGAACCGTGACGCCCCCCCGGTTTAAACCTCACCATGGGAGCGTTGTTAAATCTCTCCCTTGTTTATCTGTCTACTATCACTATCTAATACATGCATACAAATCATGACCCTCAAAATGTAATATAAATAAATTAAAAAGTCATTTCTGACTTTAAGCACAAGGGATGTGTTGACTATGATCTATTAACCAATACTTTACAAAACATAACCATAATAATGTTCCTCCAGCAGATATTCTAGGAAAAACATGGAATATATTTTGCAGATAGTATGTTAATATAATAATTAACATTTTTTAATTTTGTTGGATAAATGGACATTTTAGAAGACAAGCTGCAAAAAAATCAGAACAACTCAACTTATAACTAATCACTAAGCTCACAACTGTTATGAATAATAAAATTAATCACTGGTTCCAGTCTCTCAAATGTTAATATTTGCTGTTTTTTTAAGTCTTCTTGTGAACTTAATATCTTTGGATTTTGGATAATTCATTGGACAAAACAAACTATCTGAATTCAAACTTTTTTTGGGATAGATTTTGAATTATTTTCTCACAAATCAGAAAGAGGAAAGAGATGGAACTTCTCAGGCAGTTGAAGGATGCTGTAACATACATGATAGATGATTGTATTATGTATGTATGCTTATGTCAGGAGACTTTATGTTCAGTATTACAGATGCACACAGGAGCTCATGATAGATTCAATCTGACCTCCACAATTCAGGAAATCAAAATTTGATCACAACAACTTATTCGATTAATGAAGACGATAACTGAAAGATTCATCTTCAGTGGAAAGAATCATTATATGTAGCCTGACTAAGAACATAATCCATAAATCTAAATATTTTATTCTGTAAGTAAATATTTCATAACATGACATTGTTAAGTGAATAAAAATGATCTAAAATCTCATCCAACTTTCCAAAAGGAGCCTGTTAAACTGAAGGTTTATCCCTTTATTATTTCTAATATACTCAACAACATTTATGTGTAATAATCCGTCTTTCTCGGCAGGTTGTTAACTTGTTAAAACATCTTAAACTGAGAAGAAACCAGTAATCTCTCACTGCTGGTTTCATGTACTCATTTCTTTTTTTTAATTATGAGATTTCAGTCAGTCGACTTTCATCTGGTAACATTCCTCCAAACTTCTGTAACTCTTTCTGGTTTCTTCTCAGGTTACAAATATTCTCGGTCCTGTGCGTTCGTCACTGAGACTCGATGGGGAGCAAGACTTCGTTTGAAGTTTCTAACTAGTGTAAAATCTTAAAATATGAACACGTATATTTCAAAGGACCCTGCAGGAGTCACGGTTGTTTGTGCTGAATCTCTTACAGGTCAGCTTCAGGTCCAGTATGGAGAGAAGGAACTATTACTACCAAGATTTATTCATACAAACACATGGACACATCAGATGGACTGAACAGACTTTATACTCTATAATATAAAGTATTGACTCTAGTGACGTGTTTAGATTTTTATTTTTTATTTACTTAACATGTGTCAGTAATGCACCAGTATTACATCAGCTTAAATCACTGCAACGTGTTTTCACCATTCCTCTGCCAGGTTGATGATGATAATGAAAACATACTGTCAGACTATCAGAGTTTCAGAAGCCAAAAAAAAAAGAAAAGAAGATAAATTACAGCTCTCCATATGTTCAAAGCTCCAGATTTGGCTCAGAAAACAGTTTGCATCACTATGAAGGCACTACGAATTAAATGCAATCCTGGTGTAATCATCCCACATCTGCACAGCGGGACTGTTGTTTTAATTTGAGAGATGAGAGGAGGGTAGACTAGAAGGAGGGAGAAGTTACTGTAAGATCCATCGATTCTTCTTTGAAAAATAAGTGTTGCAATGTTTTTATACAACTATTAATCTTTATATCGAGAGAAGACTAAAACCACTGAGTCCACTCATTACAGAATATCTCAGGTTTTATTTACATTTATAATTTGCAAATATTAAAATCTGTAATAGAAACAAAAAAATAATTAATGTGGAAATCTTGGTGTGTTAATAAAAAATTAAACTGCATTTTTATTTTACAATTTTATTGTAATTCAGCTCAACCTTTAGATGGAAACGTGGCTTGTGATGGATGTCAGGGTGAAATAAATTAACTGACTCACCAAAGTTCTCCCCGCCCCAGATGTCCATGGCGGTGTCATATTTGCCGAGGTGATTGAACCAGGACCTGTCAATCACAAAGAGCCCGCCTGCAATGATGGGAGTCCTGCCAGAGAGAGAGAGAGACAATGAAAAGGAGAAGAGAGAGAGCATGTTTAAAAAAAGAGAGAGAGAGTGTGATGGCTGCATTGTATAATGTGTATGTTCTTTCTATTGAATCTGTAAAATCTAATCTTGTGCTGCCAGATTTAAGTCTCATGGAGCTCACAGGTCTGAAGATCTTGTGATGATGACACCTTTAAAAATCATCAAGGAGCCATTTGATTGGTTATAAGTTTACAAAAAAAAGAACAAATTTAAAGAAGAAAACAACATCTCCTGTTTTTTTTGGGGGGTGTTTATTAAATCTCAGCAGCAGCCGTCATTTTATTGAACAGCAATCTTTGTTCTTAACATTTTCTCACAGACATCTGCGCCTGAATCTAATCTAATCTCATCTAATCTAATCCAAAGACTCTTACTACTTCTTTAGATGCTTTATGTGTTTTTCGAAAATAGAAATGAGCCAGTGAGCTTGTTGGTTTGCTGCCACACACACACACACAAACAATTACACACAAAAACCACACACATACGCACACAAAACACACAGGCTGAATCATGAGCTGAAGGCCAGCATGCATCATCTAATACCTTCTGTTTATTAATGATTATCCTGCTGCACCGCCTGCAAATAGCATTCTGTGTGTATGAGAGCGAGTCTGAATGTGCCGTATGTATTGTATGCATCACATACCTTACATCCACCATACGGACACATACATACAGACTGTGGGCGGATGCACATAAAACTTCCCTTCGTACTTGTGTGTGTGCAGGAATGTAAATATGTGTGCGTGTGAAAGCATGTGCTTGTGTTACCGCAGTGTGTGTGTGTGTGTGTGTGTGTGGACCGTATACGTGACTGTCGTGCTGGTTTTTGTGTGTATGTACTTGTATTAATGGGAGCAAACTGAGGAAATTAAACAGCATGAAATAACTTGGCAAATAAATGAAATGAGACAAAGCTAGTGTGTGTGCACGCGTGTGTGTGTGTGCTCTTGTTCTTATGTCTTTGTGAGGACCGTGTTTTAAAGCTACATAGTGAGGACACTTCCTGAACGTCCGCTCCTGATTTAACCAACAATTGGCTTTAGGGTTTAAGTTAGGTAAAGGTTAAGGTTTTAAGTAATGGTGACATGATTTTACAATTCTAGAAAGTTATCACATCCACAAATATTACATCCTCCTCCTCAACAATCATGTGTTGAGCAGCAGATTTATGTAGTTCATGTAACAGAGTTATTAAGCAGGAATTTGAGTTTGCACATTGCACTGCAGACTTGTCCTTCTTTGCTGGAGCCTGTCAATAAAAGAGGAAGCTGCATCTTTTAACACTGTGCTAATATTGATCTGAACAGGCCTTATAGCAGCACTGGAAGGTACTAAAGTTTATTCTACTTAATACTTCTACTCCTCTACATTTATTTGACAGTGATAGTTGGTAGTATGGCATTGCAGAGGTCAGTTTGCAAAGGCCATTTTATGTGAAAGAGCTGCGAGGCAGAGTGTACATGCAGAGATTGAGCCAAGGAGCAGGATGCGTGATGTGAGAATGCAGGAGATGAGGGTGGGGTTGTGGAAAATAACAGGAGACAGTGGTAGGTGTTTTGGCTTCTGTAGCTCTGTCTATCTTTGTATATAATGTTCACCTGGGTGTGTGCAAGTCAGTCTCTCTTTTTCTTTACAGAATTAAATAACTCCCTTTACATAAGTCATAAAGTCTATGAATTGTCATTTTCGGCACGAGTAAGACACAATATAGATATAAGAACTATGACACAAGTTATGTGTAGTGATATTCATGCATTATGTCAATGAGTGTGTCCTCACAAGCATGGTGTATAAATGTGTGTCTGGTCCTAGACAGACACGGTGACTCAGGCCAGCCTCTGCAGGTTTGATGTTACACAGACAGAAGCAGCACATTGACATCCAGGTAGAGACAGACCATCAAAATAAACAAGCTAAACTCTATGTCTCTACTCCTATCTCCATAACACACACACACATATACGCACACACACACACACACACGCACACACACACACACACACACACACACACACACACACACACACACCATCACCACTTGTTCATCTGTGAGAGTTTAACACTCCGCCTCCTCTAAAAAAACAAGTCAGATAGTCACAAGTTGGCACAGGGATGATTCTGTGTTTCTGCCACCAAGCTCTGACTTATGAAGAAGGAACAGAGCCAAAGTTTATTATTTATAACTCTGTGTGTGTGTGTGTGTGTGTGTGTGTGTGTGTGTGTGTGTGTGTGTGTGTGTGTGTGTGCACGTGCATGTGAGTTTGGGTCTGTGGCTCATCTCCCGTCCCTCTGTTTGTTTGTTCATCTCTCCGAAGCAAATGCTCTGTCAGGCATCAATGATCCGCTTTTGTGTAAATGAGTGAAGCGCCTCACCTCGGCCCAGCAGGAGGCGCTGCAGCAATGCCAGGTCAAAACAGGGGTGACACATTTGTTATTGATTGCTGCAGGAGGGATTCTATGTTATTTTAGCAGTACAGCGTTACTACAGTATTATAATTAAATTATAGTATTATTATTCTTATTTTTCAGGATTTGCTGCAATAATCTGACATGAAATAATGTGTTTCTTATATCTTGAGAAAGTTTTCTGGATTGTGAACATTTTTGATGCATTGCGAGCATATGTTTAATTATAACATAACTAATGGTGGAGTTAAATTTGGGACCCATTCCTTGCAGAATCAGGTGAGATCTATATATGGACTTAGTCACATGTTAGGCACATGATGAAGATGTAATGTTGAAACATCATAGCTGTTCTTCATATCAGTTGAAAGCATTTAGGACAAATGGGAAGTCCAGCTTTGTTCAGCTCTGCTCTGAGCAAATGAGCGGAGCTTCGAGGGGAGACAGTAGCATCATAAACGAGGCTCTGCCTTAAACACAATCTGATTTTTCTTTTAAAATCATTAAAGAAAGAAATAAACTCTTTGCACAGATTTCCACATTCTTTACTGTGAGGTTAAGTAACCAGACATGTCAGCATTAATTTGACATTTTGATGACCTGATTTTATAACTTTGGATAAAGAGTATTATATTTGAATATTTGTATTTTGCTTTGTATATATTCCAGTTAAGCGTTTGTGTGTGATTAGTGTGATGGAGACTACAGATGGAAATGATCTAGTAGTTACATTTGGTACCAAGCATCTCTTCTCTTTGTTTGAGATCAATGTAATTTGATAAACTGTGGTTCAGTATACTGTCACTTTGCTGCTGTCCAGTCTGACGAGCATCATCATGCCTCTCCAAGGGACAAACTCTCCAAACACACACAGTCCATAAACTCGGCGGTCGACAAAAAATAAAAAAAATGGTAGTTTTTGACCAAATCTTGTGTAGCAGATTTAACAAAGGAATTCATGGAAAGATAACAGACTTTTGGGGTTTGATAAGAAGCCAAAATGTGCTCAAAGTTGAGGATGAGTGTGCGGTGAAAACGAATGAAAGAAGAAAAGTGATATTGTACTTCTTACAAACACAATCTGAAGGCACCATGTTGTATCTTTGTAGACATATATGTGTGTAAATTCTGTTGTTTTTTTTTTTTATCATTGATGCCATTAAGCCTTTACTGGTCAGCAGATAACATTATGTAAAAACCACAGAACAAAGATTCTTCTTAATATCAAACTTCTGAAACACTTGCAGCATTTATCACATCTGAAATATTTACATTTTAAGTATGGAATAGATCCAGTTGTCAAGTATAATAGTTCAATATTAAAGGATATATAGAAGGAAATACTGCAGTCTAGACAAAATCTATTTCTCTCTGTATGGATACTGTGAACACGCACAGACAGAAACACTCAGACCACATTTAGCAGCAATTAAAACTCTTAACTCAAGCTTGAAAATGGAAAGTGAGGATCAGGGTTAAACACCCACATTAAACTTCTTCTGGCAGGTTTTTATGTATTTATTTATTAAACTTTATGAACATAAGGAAAGCTTCATCTGATTTGAGCTTTCTGATTTTCAATGAAGAAAATAATATCTAATTTTCCAGTTTTCCTGTATAAATGTCAGTCTGGTTATTTACTACGATAATGAAAATACTCAATTAAACATCTTCCCTCTTTTCCACCTCTCTGTTAATCTCCTCCATATGTTTCTGCACGTTTCTCTCCCTGTTTCTCTTTCTCCCTCTTCTACCTCTCCTATGTATTTTTGTGGCTTTCTGTCTTTCCTACACACTCTCTACTGTACATATGTGTGTCTGTGTGTATTGTCTTTATACTGCATGTGTCTGTGTGTGTCAGCGTGTTACTTGATAGGCTGGGTCGGGTCAGTCCGGCGAGCTCTCTGCTCTGGTGACAGCTGCTCCCACTTAAAATGGAGACTCCAATCAAAACCTGGGAGACAAAAGAAATACAAATATACAGTTTATACATTATACTGTATAGATTTAGAAAGAATTTTGTATTTTAGCAAAGCTTCATTAAATAAAGAACATCTCAACTTTACATCTTCATCAGATAATATTCAGCAGATGGTCCATCTATGACTTCACCTGATTGGACCCTTTAACTTTAGCAGTTTGGTTATATTGACCCAGCGTTACACTCAATAAGTTTTAATTAAAAACTGTCACAAATGTATTGTTGCATGTACACAAACACTGTGTATATGACATTTGAAAGATACACACATTATTAAAAATGAATAACAAAATGTAATATGTAAGAGTAAAAAGAGTGGACTAGATTATAAGAAGCGTTAATTTGGGAAGAAAAGTAAAGTCAAGTAGAAGATAAAATTAATTAATTGGGTCAAAACAACCTCTTGTATTGAGTGGCTTACATTAACCCAGTATTGTGTTGGTTCTATATTGACCCAAACTGGGTAACATTTTAACCCAGTGCTTTTTAGTGAGTAATCAATTACATCAATAACATTAACATATGGGCCACACGTCATGCTTTCCTGAAGCATCTCCTCAGCGTGCGGGTGTCGAGGGTTTCTGCCTTTCAGCCAACGCGACTGATAACGTGTTGGGATGCGCATACATCACCGTGAGGCATTCATTAAGACAATGGTGTAAGAATGAGGATAAAAAGGAGGAATTCATGCATTAAGATGAATTAGTAAACTGATAATTACTTTACAAATTGTAGATTTAGTCTTTATTGTAACATTTATCCGTTGTATCTGTCTGTTGCATTTGTATTTTATATATTTTTATATATATATATATATAATAAATAAAGCATTAGAGTTTTCTGTATGTGTGTATGTACATGTTTGTGTGCACTTGTGTTGGCTTGTGAAGGTGTGTGTGTTTGCTGATATGGCAGTCTGGCAGGATAAGAAGCTGCTGCCACAGCATTCCCATCCCCCATTTGTGCGTGTGTGTGTCTGTAAACATCAACATGCGTGAGTCTGTATGTCTCAACATGTATGTGTGTGTGTGTGTGTGTGTGTGTGTGTGTGTGTGTGTGTGTGTGTGTGTGTGTGTGTGTGTGTGTGTGTGTGTGTGTGTGTGTGTGAGAGAGAGAGAGAGAGAAAAGGCCGTGGACAGGGCTATTATCAGCATTGATTGGCTGGTTCCTGTTACCAACAGAGGAAGATTGGAATAAGACAGGCTAATGGGAAGAGAGAGGGTCTATGAAGCTCTTAGAGCAGATTGGCTTGAGAGAAAGCGAGGGATGACAGAGGAGGACGAGTGGAGAGCACGGTTGTGTATTGTTATGATGTATTATCAGACCATTTGACTTCAGCTCATCTGTAACTCGTGTCAGGCTAAAAGGATGTTATACATCGTCGGTCCTTGATGCTCGATGCATTACACGACAATTACTGATTCATCCAAACGTCCTCCACTCTCTGCTTTCACTGCAATTATGAGTCCTTTCTTGGTTTCAGGTTTCCCACAATGCATTTCAGAAACTCATCTCAAAACAGGCAAAGCTGTGACGTACAGGAGATCTGATCGCAGCCACCATTTGTAAATAAAAGTCTTGAAGGTTCGGATAGACATGAAACTCTCCTGGTTGAATCATCAGTTACTATAGATGAACAAATAGAAATGATCTGCTTCTTTCATGAAAGTCTGTGTACATGAAAACAAAGAAAAGTGAACCTGACTTAAGACAAGGGATGTGTTTTTCTAACGAACATCCAATCATCAAACCTGACATTCGGTTGAGTGCTAAGTTAACGGTGCTCTGATTTGTAATAAAACAATAATACCCTCTACCCTTTAAGTCAATTCATTTTGGTTTGTCGGTGCAAACCAAAATTGTATTTTGTATTTTCAGCCGTCTGTCATTCTGAAGTGACAAATATGATTGAAACCTGACATCCATAACATTAACCTATGGTGTCATTAAATGATGCAAGAAACAAAAGAATGTAATATGAATATAATTAAAAGAATAATTAAAGTAGGGAGGAATATTTTCATAAACGGTACTTTCTCCAACTTCCCAACTCCAACATGCTCCAGTTTTGCTCCCAGCTCAGTAGAGATGATTTTGAACGTGAGCTCAGTTTATATTTGTAATATCTACCTGAGATGAGATTATATTCGAGTGAAAAACTCCTCATACCACCGAGATCCAACATAAACACCTTTAGGGTCATCACAAGAAACTAATACTTCAAAAGGTGTCAAAACTGTGTCAAAGCCTGAATATTACAGGTTCCTGACACAGAGAACAGGCTCATGAATTCATCATGAAGGCTTCTTCATAAAGCAGGAACCCTCTGGGCTTTCTCTCTGTCATCAAAAGATGCCTGAAGGAGCCGTTTTTATTTCACAGAGTGCAGATGGAGAGTTTTCATACCTCCACGAAGATCAGCAGAGGCCGCCACGTAGGCAAATGTGTCCATGTTGATGATGTCGATGACGGGGCTGACCACACGGGTTGGGTCCTGGGTACGCACAAAAACAGGAACACATTCATGATGGGTTAGAGCTGTGAAGCAAAGTTGAAAAAAAGGACAAAATACTGAAAAGAGAATGACAGAAAGAGAAATAAAGGAGAGGAAAAAAGAGAAAAGGACCAACTGAATGTGTTCCTGTGAGTAGATCATCAAATTCCTTTGTAATAAATGAGATTTTCAGTCCAGTGTGTGTGCACGTGTGTGTGAAAGAGACTGTATATTCCAAGGTCGTTATATTACACCACATTAAAAGGAGTTTCAGTCATTCAGCACCAATCATGCAAGCAGCACATTTAGTGAGGTGAGCGTGACCTCTACCTCTGTTCACCATTCTATTCCATTTGATTCACTTTAATGGCCTTAATGTCCGACTGTTGAGCCACAGTAAAATAAGAAATGCTGGAAAACTCTTCCAAATGAAAGGATGAATGAGCACAAAAAGGAATAAAACGGAGATTTAATGCACATAAACAGAAGGGATGTTGACATGTTTGGAGAGGCTGTGTGGGTCTTTCTATTTATTAGTTTTATGGATTTACACAATGAGACGACAGCTTGAGAACTGACTTCACATACAGTTTGGGAGTAGGGAGAGCTGCTGGTTATGGAAGTGCTTTTTCCTCATTCTGCATTTTTTCATTTCAAATATTTATTTATACGACATCGCCAATATAACCTAACATCATGACCAACAGTTTCAATTATTTCAACTTTGATTCTGAGATATAACATTTTGTCTGAGATTTTGGCGAAGTGGACAGTAAAGAATACTACAATACCCATGAGCCTCGGCTGCTGTCGCTACAGAGAAGAAGCCGCGAGCATGAATTCACTCAAAACTGACTCACAAATTATATGTGAACTGATTCATTCTGTACATTGTAAAAACAGAAACTTCTCAACACTGTATTCTGTAGCATTTGCCCCCTTAACGATGCATGTGACCACATTTTGAGATCAGTGATTGGCTGTTTTGTGCTGAAATCCAAATTGGGAGTCGTATTAACTTCTACCCACACATTTGTACGTAAACAGTCTTGTACTTTTGACTTTTAACTAAAGAACAAGGCATTTTCTAAGGGAGATGTCCATCTTTTGTACTGATGATTTAACCAGGAGAGTTTTATATTGAAATCATATAAGTGCTCAAACTGTGAGTCACGTAACATTGTCTATGGGGAAAATTAATAGGATTTTTATTTTGGGAACCAGCTGGGTCTGAAATAGCTTCTTCTACTTTGCAACTGTTTATTGAAAACAAAAGGTCGTTAACTTACACATCGGACAAAATGAACACAATAAAAATGTTAGAGGTGATATCATTTTTTGT
Organism: Scomber scombrus; assembly: GCF_963691925.1. Classification (NCBI taxonomy): domain Eukaryota; kingdom Metazoa; phylum Chordata; class Actinopteri; order Scombriformes; family Scombridae; genus Scomber; species Scomber scombrus. The sequence goes on along the minus strand of NC_084986.1, from coordinate 3,385,713 downwards.
CAGTATATCACTCACTCCTGTTTAATCATCCATAGGGGGGGGGGGAAGATGTGGCTCAGTAAGTCCCTTCGTTAAACCTTAAACTGAGTCTTAAACCCTTTTAAAAGTGCAAACTGGCAAAATATCAGCACTTGATTTCACTCATATTTCTATCTTGATGGCACCATTTGCTCTTTACAAGGATAAAAGTACAACACACACACACACACACACACACACACACACACACACACAAAACCACACACACACACACACACACACACACACACACACACACACACACACACACAGGCCCGTGCCAGACTTGGACTCCCTGTTAAATCATGGAGTGTCCCTCTATTAGTTTGGTCAAACGGCTGGATGCGTCTTCAGCCAGTGATATTACAGAGCAGGTGGAGCGGTTCTGGACCATTAGCTGCAGGGTCAGTGCAAGGGGACGCAGGCAGCATCTCTACAGCTCCAGCCACATTACAAAGCACTGCGTCTGCTTTAATAGCTGTTAGGGTAATGACACTGTGCAGCACTCAGGGTGAAGCATTTGCGACATTACTGTTGTAATTGGATGAGCGTTATTTTCAAATCGCTGGGGAGCTGTTTCTTAATTTCAGCCGTTTCCTCTTTTTTTTTTTTTTTTTTGCCACCTGATTTGAACATTTGGAATGAGAACATTTAATGAACAAGCTGAGAGGAAACTGACCCCAAACATCCTGTATCATCACCATCCTTCATGCATCTGTCCTGCATCATTGCTGGATTACGACTACTCATATTATGTTCCTGAATAATACGCAGTACGATAGAGATAGAATATTAAAAAATAAGGAATCTGCAAGAGTAGACTTTTAACTTCTGTCTAAAATGCTACACAAGAACATAGAAGTTAACAGAAGTGCTATTTGAAGGTTTTAAACTGCTGAGATGTCATATCTTCAGATTAAACTGACAGTACATAACTCTGCTGACTTGATTTTGGCTTCAGTCGTTTTGTAGTTTTGTAAAGACACTGATCAAAGACTGCTGCTAACATATGAAATCTGAATCCACCATTCCAATAAAAGAAAAGCACAGTTTTCACTGCATGTTTGTGCCTTTTTATCTTCTGGCTTTTTATTCTTAGAAAAGCAGTGTCAGTGTTAGTTGTGTTTGGCTCCTGGAAGCTCTCTGGGCACTCCTCCTGGGCTAACCTTCATTAGTCTGCTTTCTTGGCACAATCTTCCTTGTTAGGCTCTGGTTGCTTTGCTACTCAGGCTAAATATTCCTCCTGTATCAGAGTTAAAACATGAAACACATCACTCTCTTACTCACCTACCCACACAACCTTGAGAAAAGTCATCACACACTGGGCATACACCTGAAGTCATTCACCATTCTTCCTATTATTAGCTATTCATTGTGTTTGTTTTTTAGTTCTCTCTCTCTTTTTTTTTAAAGGATTTCTTTTTGTGCTTTTTTTGCCTTTATTTAGTCAGTAACTGGCAGAGAGGCCAACAGGAAACAGGGAGAAAGAGAGAAAGAGAGAGAGGGGAATGACCTGCAGCAAAGGTTCCTGGCTGGATAGGAACCAGGCATTCTAAGCACTCAACCACCAGGGCGCTCAAAGTGTTTTAGTCTTCTCTGATTCTTTAGTTATGGCTAAATTATCCGACAATACAACATAAAAATCCCTATTACCATCATCTCTCGTCTATGACATCAACAGTAGACTTATTCATTCATATGTAATCAGTAGAGAATAGCATGAATGCAGCCCAGTTGTACGTTTCTGAAAACCACAAATCTCTGTTTCAACAGTATGTAATATAGAGAAACTCACATAGTTTAGATCTATAAGAGCTGACTTTCTTCAAGACGAGTCAGGTGGATTGTTAGAGCCTTAGTTAGACAGAAGAAAGCTGGAAAAGCATCAAAGCAGCAGAGAGTACCGCTCGCTTCTTATTTCAACCCTAACCCCAAAACCAATTGTTTTCATTTCAAACCCAAACCATAACGTTCCCCTCACTCTAACCAAATGTTTTTTATGCCTAAATCTAACCAGACCTTAACCACAGCGTCGTCACACCATGAAACATCATTACTCATTTAATTTGTTGTTCAATGACATGCTTAAAATGTGATCAATGTGTGGTTCTGCAGAAACATACAACGCCTATGTTTTATTGTGTTTGTTGAGTGTGTGTGTTACTGTTGTTGTAGCAAAGTTAGAATGTC